>NC_092227.1:87346511-87356511 GCF_036320965.1 Panulirus ornatus
ATCAATTACGAAATCACTTATTTCTTAAGTTTAATTATATGGACGCGTGGAATTGCGATCCCGCAGAATCAAATGAAAACATCAGAGGTGGACCAATCATCCCGCGTGACAGCTGGGAACATCTGGCATCTCCCACGTTGCCATATACCCCAGGAAAGTATAATTCTCGCTTTCACCCGTCATGTCACACAGTTTTATTATACCGTTCAGTACGGTTCTAATGGCTCGTGTGTGTTATGAACTTTCAGAAACGGTCGTTTTTCCACCATGAGAAACGGGCTTAAATGTGGCGAGGCTTAAATTAGCTAATTGCTGCCCGCCACGTCTGACTTATGATGATAATCAAATGAAGTTTTATAATCGTTGTCTGTCCAAGTGGATAGCCATAAAAAAACATCCAGCCACAATAATTAACATGATTTTTTTTTTAAAACTCTGGATTACCAAATGGTGTGGCGGTCTCTGTATTGATTCTCTCTCTCTCTCTCTCTCTCTCTCTCTCTCTCTCTCTCTCTCTCTCTCTCTCTCTCTCATCTGACTCCTAGCCTGGGACTCGGGGGGGGGGGGGGGGGGGTTGAGTGCTAACTACACCAGCCTCTGATGTTATTGCGCTACCTCAGTGTGCCGGTCAGCCCCCCCGGCCAGCCCTCGCCTGGCCGTAATGGTGTCATGTAGTTCTACCTTCCCAGGGTCCATTTTGGCCCTGTGGACCAGCTCTCCCCCACCTGATCCATACCCAGCCTCTGGCCTACTCTCTCTCTCTCTCTCTCTCTCTCTCTCTCTCTCTCTCTCTCTCTCTCTCTCTCTCTCTCTCTCTCTCGCGTGCGCGCCCGCGCGCTAGCCGTTTTTCATGGCAGATTTTCGTGGTCGTCGTTACGTGTATACAGGAAAGTATATCATCCAAACTTTTAAGGGAAAAAAAAATAATAGTTTGCTTTTCCTCGCCGGCCGTGGTGGAGGGTGGGGACCACCAGTGTATTCCCCTACCCGCCCACCCGCCCACCTGCCCACCTGCCCACCTGCCTTCGAGATCGTACAACGAAATATTCCGCCGTAATGGAAGAGCTTACGGGGAGCGCCCCCCCCCCCACACACACACACACACACACACACACAAACACACACAGCATGTCTAGCGTGATGCATTATACTGTTCCTCCACTGAGAGAGAGAGAGAGAGAGAGAGAGAGAGAGAGAGAGAGAGAGAGAGAGAGAGAGTAGAGAAGTGTTCAGGTAGCCACATTTTGTATTTTCTTTCCCGTCACCCCACGCAGGGGAGGTGGTGACGTGCGGGGGGGGGGGGCGACCCTCAGAGCCAGGCCACCGTCTGTTATGTCCCGCTCATTTGGAACGCCGACCGACCCCGCCACCGTCACCTCCTGCTCCAGAGACCTGTCGTCCCCCGGGATGCAGTACGAGGCCACAGGCCCATCCGGTCTCGTACAGGAACAGTCCCATCCCAGCCACTGTGGATATTACACTGCCACTGCCCAGTGGTGGTGTATGTCGTTCCACTGTTTAATGTATATAGTATGGCCCAATGTTTCTAGTGAGGGTTTTATTATGTTACAATTACAGCCTTCGTCCTCTGACTTAGTAAACCGTTATTATTATTATTATTATTATTATTATTATTATTATTATTATTATTATTATTATTATTATTACTATGAGTAGTAGTAGTATTTTATTATTATCATTATTATATTATCATTCTCATTATTATCATCATTATCATGAGTCATTATGGTGTGTGGTTGGTGGGGTAAGAGTGCTCCTCCTGCCCAGGATATTGACCCATAATTACCTGCGCTCGGCAGGAACAAATAGTTAGATGCCATTAAAATAAATCAGTTAAGCCTAACCTTGCATAGCCTACCTCGGCTCACGTTGGGGGGGGGGGCGCTGTTGGGTGAGAGAGAGAGGGAGAGAGAGAGAGAGAGAGAGAGAGAGAGAGAGAGAGAGAGAGAGAGAGAGAGAGGGGGGGGAGTAAAATAGAATGGAGCGGTCGGAGAAGGCAGGTGTGGGGAGGTATATTTTAAAGGGAAGGGGACCCCAGAGCTGGGGTGTGGCAGGAGGACCCCAGAACTGGGGTGTGGCAGGAGGGGGGGGACCTCAGAGCTGGGGTGTGGCAGGGGGACCTCAGAGCTGGGGTGTGGCAGGAGGACCTCAGTGCTGGGGTGTGGCAGGAGGACCTCAGAGCTGGGGTGTGGCAGGAGGACCTCAGAGCTGGGGTGTGGCAGGAGGACCTCAGAGCTGGGGTGTGGCAGGAGGACCTCAGAGCTGGGGTGTGGCAGGAGGACCTCAGAGCTGGGGTGTGGCAGGAGGACCTCAGAGCTGGGGTGTGGCAGGAGGACCTCAGAGCTGGGGTGTGGCAGGAGGACCTCAGTGCTGGGGTGTGGCAGGAGGACCTCAGAGCTGGGGTGTGGCAGGAGGGGGGGGGGACCTCAGTGCTGGGGTGTGGCAGGAGGACCTCAGAGCTGGGGTGTGGCAGGAGGACCTCAGAGCTGGGGTGTGGCAGGGGGGACCTCAGAGCTGGGGTGTGGCAGGGGGGACCTCAGAGCTGGGGTGTGGCAGGGGGGACCCAGTGGGCTCTGTGTTACACTTGTGGTTCCATTGTAGCCAAAGGAAAAGCAATACAGACCATGTAAACAGCAACACATTTACCCGCAACACACACTCTTGCCTTCTCCGTTGCCCCTTGTGTTTCTACAAGCGCCTGGGTTGCTTTTAGGCGATGCTGCTGCTGCTGCTGCTCTGTGTGTGTGTGTGTGTGTGTGTGTGTGTGTGTGTGTGTGTGTATTGGCCAGTGTTTGCTCAGTATCTCGTAGGTTTTCGCTGGGGGCTGCTTCCCTGACGTTTGTACCACTGCTGGGAGGGTGGGGCTTCTGACCTTAGTAATGCTGCAGATTTTTTTTTCTCTCTCTCTCTTTCTTTCTCTCTCTCTGGGGTAAGAGAGTTCAGGGCGACGCTTCCAGAGAGAGAGAGAGAGAGAGAGAGAGAGAGAGAGAGAGAGAGAGAGAGAGAGAGAGAGAGACTCATCGTGTATTTATGGTCTTCTTTCATGTCTGCTGGGTTGAGGATCTCACTCTTCCATATTTTCTCGAGCCAGGTTCAGTGGTCTTGTCCTTCTCCTTCTCCCAGGTGTCTCCTGGCTCCCCCAGGTGTCTGCTATCTTCCCCCAGGTGTCTGCTGTCTACCCCAGGTGTCTGCTGTCTACCCCCAGGTGTCTGTTGTCTTCCCCCAGGTGTCTGCTGTCTACCCCAGGTGTCTGCTGTCTACCCCAGGTGTCTGCTGTCTACCCCAGGTGTCTGCTGTCTTCCCCCAGGTGTCTGCTGTCTACCCCAGGTGTCTGCTGTCTACCCCCAGGTGTCTGTTGTCTTCCCAGGTGTCTGTTGTCTACCCCCAGGTGTCTGCTGTCTCCCCCAAGTGTCTGCTGTCTTCCCAGGTGTCTGTTGTCTACCCCAAGTGTCTGTTGTCTACCCCAGGTGTCTGCTGTCTCCCCCAGGTCTGCTGTCTACCCCAGGTGTCTGCTGTCTACCCCAGGTGTCTGCTGTCTCCCCCAAGTGTCTGCTGTCTTCCCAGGTGTCTGTTGTCTACCCTAGGTGTCTGCTGTCTCCCCCAGGTGTCTGCTGTCTACCCCAGGTGTCTGCTGTCTACCCCAGGTGTCTGCTGTCTTCCCAGGTGTCTGTTGTCTACCCCAGGTGTCTGCTGTCTATCTCCAGGTGTCTGCTGTCTCCCCCAGGTGTCTGCTGGCGAGGTGGGAGGCGTCTCCCCCGTCCTCCCCGGTATGTCTGCTGGTTGTGTCTTCTCTGCCCTCGGGTTGGATAGCTTTGTCTGCTGTGTGCGTCTGCTGTTGCGCTGGACCACACATAACCCCCAGCAGCCACCACGTTGTGACCACCCTCGGGAGTGATGACCTGGCCTTTCACCTGACCATCAAGGGCTAGATCAAAGGTCAGGCCATCGAACTCCAGGGTCGCACCGTCGTGCTCAAGGGTCGTACCGTCGTGCTCAAGGGTCGTACCGTCGTGCTCAAGGGTCGAACCGTCGTGCTCAAGGGTCGTACTGTCGTGCTCAAGGGTCGTACCGTCGTGTTCAAGGGTCATACTGTCGTGCTCAAGGGCCGTACCGTCGTGCTCAAGGATCGTACCGTTGTGCTCAAGGGTCGTGCTGTCGTGCTCAAGGGTCGTACCGTCGTGCTCAAGGGTCGTACCGTCGTGCTGAAGGATCGTACCGTCGTGCTGAAGGATCGTACCGTCGTGCTCAAGGATTGTACCGTCGTGCTCAAGGGTCATACCGTCGTGCTCAAGGGTCGTACCGTCGTGCTCAAGGGTCGTACCGTCGTGCTCAAGGGTCGTATCGTCGTGCTCAAGGGTCGTACCGTCGTGCTCAGGTGGCTAACTCTGTCCTAAGATCTATTTGTTCTTTGTTTACACTTTTGTTTGCAGGTGTTTTTAATGGACCAGTTGTTTGCTGCCGGAAGGATCAGAGGAAATGTGTTGTTTGCAACCGATTTGGTTGGCCGTCACTCGCTTCCGGAAGGATGTGGAGGTTTACTGTCTGCAGCCGATTTTGTTTACCATTGTTTACCTTGGGATGGGCGAGAACCGTGTTTGTGGCTCGTCGGTGTAGCGCACATCTCACGTGGGATGTCTCCAGCGAACCCACTGGGCTAGCGAGGGTACAGTGGCGATGTCGGCCATTTCAGGACAGCGCTTCGAACCCCCCTCGCACCTCCAACCCACCTCGGCTAGAGATGTTTTATGGGCGTTATCTGAGGTCAAGGATGAGGTCATTACGATATCTGAGATAAGAGTAACTGGTCTTTATATGGTGGTGAAGTGGTGCAGGGCCCCGGCTGGACACGGGTCTGCATAACACAGTTAGGCTGAGTACCTTTTAGTCTGAGTACCTTTTAGAAACACGATATGACTAAATCACCTTGTGGGAACGCTCTGTAACTAAAGTCTATACCTTTTGGGAGACACTGTATGACTAAACTGTGTACCTTGTGGGAACTGTATGACTGAAGTACCTTTTGGGAGTACTGTATGACTAAACTGTGTACCTTGTGGGAACTGTATGGACTGAAGTACCTTTTGGAGACAGTGTGTGACTGAAGTCTGTACCTTTTGGAAGCGTTATCTGACAATGGTACCATGTACCTTCAGGAGAGATTTTGGGATGGTCAAGGTGCCGCCCTGTGTGAGGCGAGGAAGCCAGGTCAGACATGTCTACATCATGTCATTGTGTCATGATCAGTAGACTCGCTCACGTTATGGAAGGAAAAGTTTGCAAGGCGACTGCTCGAGTAAGACGACGTAACCCGTTGAGCACGACAACTCACCCGTTGAGCACGACAACTCACCCGTTGAGCACGACAACTCCACCCGTTGAGCACGACAACTTCACCCGTTGAGCACGGCAACTCCACCCGTTGAGCACGACAACTTCACCCGTTGAGCACGACAACTTCACCCGTTGAGCAAGACGGACGTAGCCCCTTCAGTACGGTGTCTGGAGGCCCTTGAGCAGGATGGCCGCTCAGTCGTGCGTGTAGGGCCAGGGCAAGGTGAGGGAAGCCCCAGGGGACCTGGTTACCTGGATCCTCCATGTGAACACTTTGGTACAGGATTTCTTCTGAGTACAAGGGAGGGGGAACTCGTGAGAGGAGGTCACTGGAGGGAGTACGAGGGAGGGGGACTTGTGAGACGAGGTCACTGGTGCAAGTAAGAGGGAGGGGAACTTGTGAAACGAGGTCACTGGTGCAAGTAAGAGGGAGGGGAACTTGTGAGACGAGGTCACTGGTGCAAGTACGAGGGAGGGGGACTTGTGAGACGAGGTCACTGGTGGGAGTATAGAGGGGACTTGTGAGAGTATAAAGGGGACTTGTGAGAGTATAGAAGGGACTTGTGAGAGTATAAAGGGGACTTGTAAGAGTATAGAGGGGACTTGTGAGAGTATAAAGGGGACTTGTGAGAGTATAGAGGGGACTTGTGAGAGTATAAAGGGGACTTGTGAGAGTATAGAGGGGACTTGTGAGAGTATAAAGGGGACTTGTGAGAGTATAAAGGGGACTTATAAGAGTATAGAGGGGACTTGTGAGAGTATAGAGGGGACTTGTGAGAGTATAGAAGAGACTTGTGAGTGTAGGTCACTAGTGAGAGTATGGAGGGGACTTCTGAGAGTAGGTCAACAGTGAGAGTATAGAGGGGAGTTGTGAGATTAGGTCACAAGTGAGAGTACAAGGTAGAGGGGGAGGGTAAGGTCTGGAGCTAGGTTAGTGGTTGGTATGGTAATTTCCTTCACTGGTTAACTTCTTTCCCTGATCCAGTTTCCAGGCGACAGATAAACGTGTGTGGGATGGTCGGGTCGCATATCCCCCGCTGGAGGAGGGACTCCAGCGGCTTCCAGGGAGCCTCTGGGGGGGCAGGAGGATGTCTCAACTCTGGAAGTATTTGCCAGTTTTATGGAAGGATTGCTGGAGGGAGAAGGGTAGTTGAGTAGTTATTTATCTGTTCGGTGCATGGCCATGGATGCGATCTTTGAGCTCGACCGTATGACCCTTGAGCACGACGACACGACCCTTGTGTGTGAAGTCCAGGCCGTCATAACCAAGTGTCGTGCTGTCGTGCTGAAGGTGATTGTATGTGTCGTGTGCACGGCAGTCACGCGCCTTCATGGTGTAAGTATACTTGTGTGTTGTGGTGCATGACTGCTGATCACGTAGCGCAAGTCTTGAGGTTCCGGTCATACATCAAGGCCGGGTCTTAACTGAAGAATTGAGAGGTTCATGAAAGAGACGAGGGAAAGTATTTACGAATCGCACATGTCAAGATGGCAAGTGAACCTCTGCGTGGAAGATTAGCGAGGTTTGAGTCGGTGTGTTTGATGCTCGTAAGATAAGATGGCAGGACTTGCCCACTAGTCATATTTTGATGAGACGGAAAGTAAGTCCAACAATCCTGACATGGCGAGTGTTGTTGACAGCGGTTGCTGTCAACAACCTACAACCTAATGGGTTGTTACTACAAGGGCAGGGGACGGGATGATCCTGGAGTTAGCTGGGGGTACTGAGAGGGGCTAGCATACTCCCGCCTGAGGTCTCCCTTCCTCTCACTGGTGGTAGAGTCGCTATGTATATAACACATAATGTCCTACATCAACAAGGAATTGAACCTCTTTCCATTAGTGTGGTAGCTGGGTACGCTAACCACTCTGCTGTGCTCTACATAACAGGGAAATGACTATTCGATTACTAGTAATGGAATACCTTTCGTCCCCCGCCCATGATCAACTAGGTCTCGACCTGTCATGTCCCCCCAGGCTCTCACCACCCAGTAGCCAGCAGTTTTACCCGACTTTCTGTCACGCGTGGAGGTATATGAACACTGATATAGTGCCGTGAACGCGCGGACCCTCACAGAATACGCAATGCTCCCCAACTGCAATTTGATCACCGGAACAAATTTCACCCAGTGGGAATCTGTCAGTGTCGTGTCCTGTGATAGAATATGGGTCTACAAGAGTTTAATTTTGGGGGGTTCGTGTTTACCGTCATGAGTCATGTTGGGACATCTACCATTGTGGGAGGCGTCCAAAGGGCGGCTTCCGTCCGGCGTCACGTGGGACGCTGCCGGAGGCGTCCAGAGGGCGGCTTGAGCCTGGCGTCACGTGGGACGCTGCCGGAGGCGTCCAGAGGGCGGCTTGAGCCTGGCGTCACATGGGCAGGACTTCAGGTAGCGGGGTTGGTACACTTGTTGTGTAGAGTGAGTGAGTGAGTCAGCTGCCTCCGGTGCGGTGACACCCGGCTATATAAGAGGCGGGAAGGTCAGGTCGGCGATGTCGAGTGTCGCCGGCGCTGACCTCTCTCTCCACGCTGGTGGACCGAGAGCGGCCGCTCTTATGGAGAGGAGGGGGGGGGGGGCAGGTCGTCTGTAACTACAATGGCATGATGTGACCTGCCACTGGCGACCATCTAGTATGGATATCACGGGGTAATGCCACAGGGGCGGCCCCAGATTGACCCGCCAAGCTCCCTCACGTCTCTTGTGGTCATCAGGTCAGGTGAGGTCACCCGCTGTGACCTGCCATCAGGTCAGGGCGTCGCCAGTAGGGTCACGCTCTGTGGAGCGACAGTGCGGGGTCGCTGCGATGGCTATGGATTTTGACCTGATGCTCTTGAGGGTCAAAGGCCAGGGTCATCGTCACACCTCAGGGGGCCCCTAACATGGCGCTCAAGTGGTCATTTTTTGTTCTGGTCGCGCTTGAGGGATTGCTGGCCCCCCAGAGATTAAAGGTGGAGGGGGGGGGTTGGAGGGGGAGGGGGAGAGGGTGCAGCAGGAGCGGCAGGAACTCCGGAGCCAAACAGATTACTGGGTCTAATCCATTTAAACCCGAGGAGCTTGAGCGGAAGGGAGAGAGAGAGAGAGAGAGAGAGAGAGAGAGAGAGAGAGAGAGAGAGAGAGAGAGAGATGCGAGCACGGGTGGGGGATGGATGGGAAACCCCCCCCCCCCCCCCCCCCCCCCCCCCCGAACGTGCGTGACCTTCAGTTGGCAGCGCGAGCACGTCCTCCGTGCCTCCTGCCACGGGTAGAGACTGTCAGCAGGAGATGGCGGGCGGGTGTCGTCGCTGCTCACACCTGCCTGGATGATGGAGGAATATCGTACCTTCTCCAGAGAGATGACATGCTTCTCATAATTGTCTAACCACTGATTTTCTGTCTATTTGTCTATATATCTATTTATTTATCGATGTCTGTCTGTCAAATTATCTATGTATCTGTCTGTCTATCTATCTATACAAGCTGTACATAAGGCTGAGCGGAGGAAGGTGGATGTCTTGAAAATGAGATGTTTGAGGACAATATGTGGTGTGAGGTGGTTTGATCGAGTAAGTAATGTAAGGGTAAGAGAGATGTGTGGTAATAAAAAGAGTGTGGTTGAGAGAGCAGAAGAGGGTGTATTGAAATGGTTTGGTCACATGGAGAGAATGAGGGAGGAAAGATTGACCAAGAGGATATATGTGTAAGCGGTGGAGGGAACGAGGAGAAGTGGGAGACCAAATTGGAGGTGGAAGGATGGAATGAAAAAGATTTTGAGTGATTGGGGCCTGAACATGCAGGAGGGTGAAAGGCGTGCACGGGATAGAGTGAATTGGAACAATGTGTTATACAGGGGTTAACGTACTGTCAATGGACTGAACCAAGGCATGTGAAACGTCTGGGGTAAACCATGGAAAGTTTTGTGGGGCCTGGATATGGAAAGGGAGATGTCGTTTAGGTGCATTACACATGATAGCTAGAGACTGAGTGTGAGCGAATGTGGCCATTTTTGTCTGTTTTTCTGGCCCTACCTCGCTGGAGATAGCGATGCTTTTTCCTGTGGGACGGGGTAGCGCCAGGAATGGATGAAGGCAAGCAAGTGTGAATATGTACATGTGTATATATGTATGTGTCTATGTATTTATATGTACATGTGTATGTGTGTATGATGATATGTATATGTATGTATATGTGCATGTATGGGCATTTATGTGTACGTATGTGCATGTGGGTGGATGGGCCATTCTTCGTCTGTGTCCTGACTCTACCTCGCTGACGCGGGAAACGGCGATCAGGTATGATAAATAAACAAAATGATATATATATATATATATATATATATATATATATATATATATATATATATATATATATATATATATACTTTTTCTGTCGCGTTTGTTCCCAATATTTTCTTTCTTGTTTGTGTCGTACGTTGGCAGATTTGGTCGTCAGGCAATGTTGAACGCCAGGCGAGTCCAGACCCCTCAGAATTAGTGACGGTGTTATGAGCAAGGGTTCGCGACCCTGAAAACCAGGGAGAGTGAATGTATGATGCAGGCAAGTTTGGCAAGTGTCTCATCCCTGAATTGCTTCTCAGCTAAGCTTCAGGTAACGAAGTCAAGACATAAATGCAAGGGATGAAGCTGAATTGAATTCTGGCAATTCACAGC
>NC_092227.1:87364011-87406511 GCF_036320965.1 Panulirus ornatus
GGTCAGGTGGGGTGGAAGTGGGTTGAGGGAGGGAGGTGGGGATTTGATGGAAGGGGCGGTTAGTGAATACCCGGTGAAGTCTTCGGGGGGGGGGTCTTCACCTCCCACTGGTTGTGATGGAGGAGAAGGAAGGACAATGGTTGTGATGGAGGAGAAGGTAGGACAGTGGTTGTGATGGAGGGGTGGGAAGGACAGTGGTTGTGATGGAGGGGTGGGTGAGGACTGGTTGTGGGGTGAGAGAGAGGCAGCAGTAGTGATGGAAGCAGTATTTGTGTTCAAGGCATTTGGCCACTTTCAGTAATATTCTCTCTCTCTCTCTCTCTCTCTCTCTCTCTCTCTCTCTCTCTCTCTCTCTCTCTCTCTCTCTCTCTCTCTCTCTCTCTCTCATATATATATATTATATATATATATATATATATATATATGAGTGGGACTGACATGTGCCGAGGTTAGACCTGTACACGTGAGGGTTGCAGCCACCAGAGCTGGTCAAGGTCGCATGCCCTCACGTGGAGGAGTGTCTGAGGCTCAACTCGAAGCGAGAGAGAAAAAAAAGGTCGAGTCATTAGACGTGGGTCATTGGACGAAGGTCACGGGTAATTTGCTGGTGGTTAGAGGGCCATTTGATGGTCATTAGCTGGTGGCTGAGTGCCCAGTGTGAGAAAAGACTCATCTGCGACACTCATACTCACTCATATATACTCGTCTTTTACCCTCATGACACCTTCGTTAAGGTACAGAAGCCGTTTGTGTATACAAGTGATAACCTTCGTGAGTGTTGTATATACAAGTGATAACCTTCGTGAATGTTGTATAAACAAGTGATAACCTTCGTGGGTGTTGTATATACAAGTGATAACCTTCGTGGGTGTTGTATATACAAGTGATAACCTTCGTGAGTGTTGTATATACAAGTGATAACCTTCGTGAGTGTTGTATATACAAGTGATAACCTTCGTGGGTGTTGTATATACAAGTGATAACCTTCGTGGGTGTTGTATATACAAGTGATAACCTTCGTGGGTGTTGTATTAAGCAGCAGGGTAGGAGGTCACCACTGTGTTGATGATGGTGGTGATCTTTCCCCCCAGTTAAATAATGACCCCCCTCCCTCCTCCTCATCCAACCCCCTCAAAAATTGGAGGAGGCTTTGCCTGTCCGGAGATTGTGGTAATGAGGTGGGATTTGCGATGGTGGTGGTGGTGGTTGTGGTGTGTGGTTGTAGGAGAGGGAGGGGATGGTTGTGGTGGTGATGGTGGTGGTGAGGGATGGGGGGAGAGGGGGGGTTGGAGGAGGAGGAGGGGGGGGGGGTCCTCATTGCAAGTAGGTCTGGTGAAGCCAAGATGGCTGTCCGGGGTCCCACACCGTGTGAACAGTCCGGCATCTCCGCACGGCAAGTACAGGGTGGGTGGGTGAGCAGAGGGGTAGACATACATGACATACATCGTGCAGTTGTATCCGACCTGATGTATCTCATACAGTAGCGCCAGTATCATCAGGTGTTGTATGATACACGCCTTGTCATGGCAGACGCCTTCTGCAAACGTTAGCGAAAACCATTTGAAATTCCAATGATTACTGATCAGACCTTATGTATATATGTGTGCATCTGCCTGTTTATCTATCGATCTATCTATCTATCTGTCTATCTATCTATCTATCTATCTATCTATCTATCTATCTATCCATGTATACTTGCTTGCTGTTTTCCGTGTTAGCTAGGTAGCGCCAGGAACAGACGAAGGCCACATCTGTTCACATCCATACGCGAGCTGTCATGTGTAATGCCCCGAAACCACAGCTCCCTATCCACATCCAGGCCCCACATACCTTTCCATGGTTTACCTAGAACGCCTCACATGCCCGGGTTCAGTCTATTGACAGCACGTCGATCACTGTAAATACCACATCGCACAAGTTATCTCTTATCCCGTGCACGCCTTTCACCCTCCTGTATGTTCAGGCCCCGATCGCTCAAAATCTTTTTCACTCCATCCTTCCACCTCCAGTTTGTTTTCCCACTTCTCCTTGTTCCCTCCACCTCTGACACATATTCTCTCTCTCTCTCTCTCTCTCTCTCTCTCTCTCTCTCTCTCTCTCTCTCTCTCTCTCTCTCTCTCTCTCTGAGCCCACCCTCTGTGCCAGTTGTATCATTATCTTCCTCCATTTTGCATATATTAATTACTCACATTAATAAGCCTTCCTCGCGGGAGACATATGTCTGCAGAGTCGCCACAGCACCAGCGGTGGCTGGTGAGCTGGACCGAGATTTGTTCATTTGTGTTGGAGGAAATGACCGCTTGCAACACTGTCTGCAGACCGCGTGTGTGTGTGTGTGTGTGTGTGTGTGTGTGTGTGTGTGTGTGTAGACTGATATCTGCCAGGGGTCAGAGGTCATACTCCCGCCAGGCTCTTTGGTATGGGTATGTCCACACTCCCCTTCCTTATGCCTTGACTTCCCCACCACCTTGTCTTCCCCAACAGCCTTGGCCTCCCTGTCATTTTGTCTTCCCGCACAGTCTTGACTTTCATTGCCACTTTGTCATCCCCACAACTTTGGCTTCCTCTTTGCCTCCCTTCCCCTCTTACTTGTCTTCCTCACCATCATGTCTTTCCCACCTTCCTGACATCCTCGCCACTTCTTCCCCACAGCCTTGGCTTCCCCCTCCTTCCCCACTTTGTCTTCCTCAGCACCATGCTGACTTCCTCAGCAGTTAGCTGTCTCTGGCCGAGTTGTCTTCCTCACCAGGGACCGTCCCTTCTCCTCATCTTGACTTCCACCACGTTTCCTCGCACAGCACTTTGCCTTCCACGTCTGCCGCCCGTCCTCACCACTTGTCTTCCTCCCCCGGCCTGGTCCCCTACCCTGGCCAGGATAACCTGGTCCATCCCTGGACATTATTTATTCATCTGGTTCTCTTGTGTGTCACCGTGAATTTTTTGCCCTTTCTGGACATCATGGCCTCCTACTCTCTCTCTCTCTCTCTCTCTCTCTCTCTCTCTCTCTCTCTCTCTCTCTCTCTCTCTCTCTCTCTCTCTCTCTCTCTCTCTCTCTCTCTCTCTCTCTCTCATATACACCTGACTCCCCCCCTCCCCACATCCTGCGGTAGGACCCCCCTCCCCCACTCCCCCTACATCCTGTCGTGGGACCCCCTCCCCATCTCACCACCCCCGCACTGTACAAGGGATAGTGCCAACTCCAGTTTTACCTTCTCTTCTTCTCTTGCATACATAATTATCTTCTCAAAGTTTCATTTTATCTTTATATCGTCCGTATTGACTGTATTGTGTCTTTTTTTTGACCCAGAGTTCAAATAATTTATTCCTTATGTATGATTGTGATAAGAATGTTGTCTTGTTCACTTGACAATGTCGTGTTTACATGGTGACGTAAGGTTTCAACCTGACGTAAATATTTTACCGTCAGCAGGTGTTTACTGCGTCCTTCCCACAGCTAGGCTGACTCTCATGCTTGATGTCCTCTTGATGACGTTTGCCTGCTCGGGTCGATGTCTTTCCCTGGTTGATGTCACCACCAGGGTCGATGTCTTTCCCTGGTTGATGGCACTACCAGGGTCGATGTCCCTCCCTGGTTGATGGCACTACCAGGGTCGATGTCCCTCCCTGGTTGATGGCACTACCAGGGTCGATGTCCCTCCCTGGTTGATGCCACGACCAGGGTCGATGTCCCTCCCTGGTTGATGGCACTACCAGGGTCGATGTCCCTCCCTGGTTGATGCCACGACCAGGGTCGATGTCCCTCCCTGGTTGATGCCACGACCAGGGTTGCAGACTGAGCCAAGACTGGTCGTGATCATATGGTCGCCGGTGGTCGCCAGGGCAGTTACATGTCTACCACACCCCACATACCCCACCCTCCCCCCACCATTACCATCTCCGCCATACTTTACCGGTCTTAAAGACTCTCTCTCTCTCTCTCTCTCTCTCTCTCTCTCTCTCTCTCTCTCTCTCTCTCTCTCTCTCTCTCTCTCTCTCTCTCTCTCTGGTGGCTGACAGGTGTAGGAACCTCGGGGGAATTTATGGCAGATGCTCCCTCTTCGATTCCACGTAATTTTTGTCTTTTTTTTCTTTTTTTTTTTTTTTTTGCTGTACGTACTTAATTGAAGTTGTGTGTGGGTGGTTGTGTGTGTGTGTAGGGGGGAGAGGGAGGGGGGTGTGTGAAGCTGGCGAGTGGCCAGGGGCAACCCTTCCCTTCCGCCCTTAAATTCAACCCCCCCCTTAAGGATATAGGGGGACAGCGCCTCCCTCCACCTCTCCCTCCTTCCTTCCTTCGTCTTGTGAGGGACCCCACACTCTGCACCTCCTGACGGGAAGCCTCGTCTGCCGCCGTAGGAGCCCTGGCTGAGGGTGGCAGTCGAGGTGTGAGGTGTTGTGAGTCACTCCAGGGAGGAGTGTGGGTGTTATGAAACCTGTGATGAAGGGGAAAGTTGGTGACGGTATCGGGAAGCGATATAAAAGCCCTGTTAGGGCGACCACTTACCTCAGTCACTCCCGAGGGAGGCCCTGTTACAGGGGACCACTTACCTCAGTCACTCCTGAGGGAGGCCCTGTTAGAGGGGACCACTTACCTCAGTCACTCCTGAGGGAGGCCCTGTTAGAGGGGACCACTTACCTCAGTCACTCCCGAGGGAGGCCCTGTTACAGGGGACCACTTACCTCAGTCACTCCTGAGGGAGGCCCTGTTAGAGGGGACCACTTACCTCAGTCACTCCCGAGGGAGGCCCTGTTACAGGGGACCACTTACCTCAGTCACTCCTGAGGGAGGCCCTGTTAGAGGGGACCACTTACCTCAGTCACTCCTGAGGGAGGCCCTGTTAGAGGGGACCACTTACCTCAGTCACTCCTGAGGGAGGCCCTGTTAGAGGGGACCACTTACCTCAGTCACTCCTGAGGGAGGCCCTGTTAGAGGGGACCACTTACCTCAGTCACCCCAGAGGGAGGCCCTGTTAGAGGGGACCACTTACCTCAGTCCCTCCTGAAGAAGGCCGTGTTGTGAGACACCACTTACCTCAGTCCCTCCTGCAGGAGACCGTGTGCGTGTTACCACAGGGACGGTATTCCCAGGTCAGCATTACGTACTGGTTGGTAACGTTCGTCTGGAGTTACTGTGGTAACTGTCATGGTGAAGGGGTTGGGTGTAGCTTCACCAGCGCCCACCGGTCGTACCGGTGAAGCTACCATACCTCAGGTGGCCCGCCCTTACGTAGGTCGTGATGGTGGTAGGTGTGGTGTTGGTGGTGGAGATAGGTACTGATGATGGTGGTAGGTGTGGTGTTGGTGGTGGAGATAGGTACTGATGATGGTGGTAGGTGTGGTGTTGGTGGTGGAGATAGGTACTGATGATGGTGGTAGGTGTGGTGTTGGTGGTGGAGATAGGTACTGATGATGGTGGTAGGTGTGGTGTTGGTGGTGGAGATAGGTACTGATGATGGTGGTAGGTGTGGTGTTGGTGGTGGAGATAGGTACTGATGATGGTGGTAGGTGTGGTGTTGGTGGTGGAGATAGGTACTGATGATGGTGGTAGGTGTGGTGTTGGTGTTGATGATGGTGGTTGTTGTGGCGGTGATGGTGGTGGTGATGATGGTAGGTGTTGGAGGTTGTAAGGTGTTAGAACATTGCTGGGTCACAATATTATTGTTATTATTATTATGATTATGATGATGACGATGATGATGATGATGACGTTTTGGGTGGTATACAGTGTCGGATGCAATTTAAAGTTCGCCACATACTTAGATCAAGCTCGTCATTTGGCAAAGAAATGTTTCTGTAGTATTAACCCCAAACCTTCCGTGCATACCACGAATATTTTGGTTTACCATTTGATGATAGATTTACTTTAGTTTCCCACATTCCCAAAGCCTTTAATGTGAACGTAGCCTTCAGCAATAACAATACTGTAAAGACTAATAAAAAGAACTCGCCATTAAATACCGCAGGCTGTGTTTACAGAATACTTCACAAAAGCTGTAATATTGCAATATGTTTTACATTGGGCAGCCAGGTAAGGATAACTCTGTTAGACTTGAGCAACATAGATGTTGTGTAAGAACAAGACAGGTTCCCTGTGATAGGCTCATTCACTTTAGAAATTATGACCACTGTAATGATTGGCCCATTGCTACTACAGCAGAGTCCTGTAACTCTCTGATCATTGAACCTTGCTTTATTGAAGACACAAAGACCTGTAACATGAATATTAGTGAGAGGTCTTTATATTAACCTCACAGGCTTATCGTTGGCAAAATTTGTATACGACTAAATCTTTTTTGACCACGTGATAAAATTATATGAGGTGCCAGACCCAAATACCACAAGCCATTATTTCGTCTGTTTCCTTGCGCTCCTTCGATAACGCGGGAGACAGCGACAAAGTACAATGAATAGAATAAATAAATGAATGTATTATATATATATATATATATATATATATATATATATATATATATATATATATATATATATATATATATATATATTGTAGATAACTTATCCAACGAATTTCATGTAAGGAGTCTGCTGTTTAACATTCTTAAAGTGCTGAAATCCTGAGAGCTGGTGGGAGTTGGGGGGGGGGGTTTGTTGCCGCGGGGACCCCCCCCCCCCCCCTCTAATCTAGCCGCGCGGGCCGGGTGACGTCAGCCCAGCAGGTGCAAACTAAAATGACTTTTAGGCATTTTCTGTTTTTTTTTTTTATTTTTTTTCGCCCGCCCGGTATTCTTCAAGTTAGCATTTCATATATTTCTATGTTTTATTTTTCTGTAAATTTTTTATTGATTGGAGACAGCCACCGACCAGGTGGGGGGGGGGGGGGACACATTACCTGTACACACTCTCTCTCTCTCTCTCTCTCTCTCTCTCTCTCTCTCTCTCTCTCTCTCTCTCTCTCTCTCTCTCTCAGAATGATTCATTTCTCTTTAATTCCTGTTTTTATCTCCCTTTCTCTGTCAGTCTCAGCAGCTGGCGGCTGTCAGCTGAAACCCACCCCCTCCGGCCCTTCAGCTCGCCTGAATGATGCATGAAGCTGAAGTTGTGCGTCACGCCCGTCATGTTGTGAGGGGGGGGGGTCCGGGGTGTTGTCATGACCCTTGATACAGAGAGGGTTATGAGTGAGTGAGGGAGTGAGGGAGGGGGGTGGGGGGGGTGAGGGTGTGGGAATGGGGGATTTACCCCCTTGACTTCACACACGAATCTGGACGTGTTCGGAAGACTTAGCGACACCAGGAAGTCATTCAGGAAATGTATGCGTACACGTTTCATACATGTATCCGTCCAGTCATGTACAGGATAGGGTGTTGTTAGCAAGGTTGTAGTTTTGTCATAATTTGTAAATGGGTTCTTAGTGGTAGTGGTGTCTTTTTTTTTTTTTTTTTTTTTTACGTCCCTGAGGAACGGTTTGAAGCGTAAGATCCGCGGTCTCTTTCTGTGAAGCTGGAGTCGAAGCTTCGGACGGACGGAGGCTCGAAGCTTCGGACGGACGGAGGTTCGAAGCTTCGGACGGACCGAGGCTCAAAGCTTCGGACGGACGGAGGTTCGAAGCTTCGGACGGAAGGAGGTTCGAAGCTTCGGACGGACGGAGGTTCGAAGCTTCGGACGGACGGAGGTTCGATATGTCTTGTCCTTACGGACTCCGGTTTTATTTTCTTGTCAATCTCACGTTGTCTATTGGGTCGTCATGCATGTGACGCGTGGCCGCTGCAGTGATATGGTTCCCCCGTGTCACACTGAGGGGTGGAAAACTGAAAAGAAAAAGGTGAAATATGTTGGCCGAGGCCATCGTGTTCGGAGCGATCCGGACCCTAGGATCGAGATGGTTCACTGTGAGAATTTATATGTTTTTCGTTTTTAGAATAACTGGAAGAGGGGAGGGAGTGTAGGGCTGGGCTGGTCTCCCCTTCCTCTCACACAAGCCCCCGTGTGAGGGAGGGAGGGGGGGTATTGTAAGGGGAAGAGGGGGATGGGAGGATGAGGGGTTCGAGTCTCGTGGCCAAGGTGTTATTTTAGTACAAAAGATCGGGCAACAATAGGCGCTGTGGGGCGCCCCGGGGAACGTGTGTTGCGATGAGGTGATTTCTTGGACTGGAGTTTGCAGGAGCCTCGCTGGATACGTCACAACGAGTCGTGCTAACCACCTTCCTGGTGCCTGGAACGAGACTTGCTGGAAGGAAGCCCACTGGAAGGAATCACCTTGAAGGCGGAGCCCACTGGAATGAAACCTTTTTCTCAGAATTCCAGTGGAAGTACATCATTTTGAAGGAAGTCCCATGGAGGAAAATCCTTGTGAAGGAAGTTCAGTTGAAGGAAAATCTTTTGAAAAAAGTCCAGTGGAAGGAAATCCTGGAAATCTTCTTGAAAGAATCGCTGTTGAAGGAAATCCTTTTGAAGGAAGTCCAGATGAATGAAATACTTCCAAGGGAATCCTAGGGAGCCATCTGGAAAGAAGCCATTAAAAGAAACCACCTTAGAAGGAAACCCCTTGGAGAAAAGCCCACTAGAAGGAATCACCTTTGAAGGAAGTCTACTGGAGTGAAGCCTTTGTGAAGGAAGCCCAGGGGAATGAAGCTTTTATGAAGGAAGGCCACTGGAATGAAGCTTTTATGAAGGAAGGCCACTGGAATGAAGCCTTTATGAATGAATCCCACTGGAATGAAGCCTTTATGAATGAATCCCACTGGAATGAAGCCTTCATGAAGGAAGGCCACTGGAATGAAGCCTTTATGAATGAATCCCACTGGAATGAAGCCTTTATGAATGAATCCCACTGGAATGAAGCCTTTATGAATGAATCCCACTGGAATGAAGCCTTTATGAATGAATCCCACTGGAATGAAGCCTTCATGAAGGAAGGCCACTGGAATGAAGCCTTTGTGAAGGAAGGCCACTGGAATAAAGCCTTTGTGAAGGAAGGCCAGTGGGAGGGAGTGAAGGCTGCCTCCCTCCTCGTGGCAGAGCAGTAGGCCGAGTCTCACGGCGGACCAGGAACTTCCTGGAGTAAGATCCTCACAGGGAAATAAGTTTTTAGCTTTTGTTTTCCAGGTGGGTAGTGAGGGACAACACCTGTGACCCCCCCCCACCCCCCCGGGGGGGGACCCAGGATTGTAGTATTTTTGGAGAGGATTTTTTGCTTTGCGAGTCACGTTGTGAGGGAGGGGGAGGGGGGGGGGACGTGGCTACTCGCCCCGCCGCTGCAAGTTAAATATTTGAGGGAAGAATGCTAGGGGCTGGGGACGGTCTGGTTGCTGTGGCTAGGACAGCCAGGCTGACATGGCTAGGACAGCCAGGCTGACATGGCTAGGAGAGCCAGGCTGACATGGCTAGGACAGCCAGGCTGACATGGCTAGGACGGCCAGGCTGACATGGCTAGGACAGCCAGGCTGACATGGCTAGGAGAGCCAGGCTGACATGGCTAGGACAGCCAGGTTGACATGGCTAGGAGAGCCAGGCTGACATGGCTAGGAGAGCCAGGCTGACATGGCTAGGACAGCCAGGCTGACATGGCTAGGATGGCCAGGCTGACATGGCTAGGAGAGCCAGGCTGACATGGCTAGGAGAGCCAGGCTGACATGGCTAGGACAGCCAGGCTGACATGGCTAGGACAGCCAGGCTGACATGGCTAGGACAGCCAGGCTGACATGGCTAGGACGGCCAGGCTGCTGTGGCTAGGCTGGTCTGTCTGCTGTGAATAGGACGATCTGCCCACTGTGGTAGGGAGGACCAGGTTGCTGTGGTAGGGAGGGCCAGGTAGCTGTGGTAGGGAGGACCAGGTTGCTGTGGTCGGGAGGACCAGGTTGCTGTGGTAGGGAGGACCATGTTGCTGTGGTAGGGAGGACCAGGTTGCTGTGGTAGGGAGGACCATGTTGCTGTGGTAGGGAGGACCAGGTTGCTGTGGTAGGGAGGACCAGGTTGCTGTGGTCGGGAGGACCAGGTTGCTGTGGTAGGGAGGACCAGGTTGCTGTGGTAGGGAGGACCAGGTTGCTGTGGTAGGGAGGACCAGGTTGCTGTGGTAGGGAGGACCAGGTTGCTGTGGTAGGGAGGACCAGGTTGCTGTGGTAGGGAGGACCAGGTTGCTGTGGTCGGGAGGACCAGGTTGCTGTGGTAGGGAGGACCATGTTGCTGTGGTAGGGAGGACCAGGTTGCTGTGGTAGGGAGGACCAGGTTGCTGTGGTAGGGAGGACCAGGTTGCTGTGGTAGGGAGGGCCAGGTTGCTGTGGTAGGGAGGACCAGGTTGCTGTGGTAGGGAGGGCCAGGTTGCTGTGGTAGGGAGGACCAGGTTGCTGTGGTAGGGAGGACCAGGTTGCTGTGGTAGGGAGGACCAGGTTGCTGTGGTAGAGAGGGCTTGGTTGCTGTGGTTGAAACACTCAGGCTACGCGGCTGCTGTGGTGTGTGTCTGTGTGATGCATCGGCTTACGTCCTTGTACCTACATGACTTGATACCATGGTAGGATAGACCTGGCACCCAGCTGATGATGGCGCCCAGCTGATGATGGCACCCAGTTGTTGGTGGCACCCAGCTGATGATGGCACCCAGCTGATGGTGGCACCCAGCTGATGATGGCACCCAGCTGATGATGGCACCCAGCTGATGATGGCACCCAGTTGTTGGTGGCACCCAGCTGATGATGGCACCCAGTTGTTGGTGGCACCCAGCTGATGATGGCACCCAGCTGATGATGGCACCCAGTTGTAGGTGGCACCCAGCTGATGATGGCACCCAGCTGATGATGGCACCCAGTTGTTGGTGGCACCCAGCTGATGATGGCACCCAGTTGTTGGTGGCACCCAGCTGATGATGGCACCCAGTTGTTGGTGGCACCCAGCTGATGATGGCACCCAGTTGTTGGTGGCACCCAGCTGATGATGGCACCCAGTTGTTGGTGGCACCCAGCTGATGATGGCACCCATTTGTTGGTGACACCCAGCTGATGATGGCACCCAGTTGTTGGTGGCACCCAGCTGATGATGGCACCCAGTTGGTGGCACCCAGCTGATGATGGTACCCATTTGTTGGTGACACCCAGCTGATGATGGCACCCAGTTGTTGGTTACACCCAGCTGATGATGGCACCCAGATGGTGATGGCACCCAGCTGATGATGGCACCCAGTTGGTGGCACCCAGCTGATGATGGTACCCATTTGTTGGTGACACCCAGCTGATGATGGCACCCATTTGTTGGTGACACCCAGCTGATGATGGCACCCAGTTGTTGGTGGCACCCAGCTGATGATGGCACCCAGTTGGTGGCACCCAGCTGATGATGGTACCCATTTGTTGGTGACACCCAGCTGATGATGGCACCCAGTTGTTGGTTACACCCAGCTGATGATGGCACCCAGATGGTGATGGCACCCAGTTGTTGCTGGCACCCAGCTGATGATGGCACCCAGTTGGTGACACCCAGCTGATGATGGCACCCAGTTGTTGGTTACACCCAGCTGATGATGGCACCCAGATGGTGATGGCACCCAGTTGTTGCTGGCACCCAGCTGATGATGGCACCCAGTTGGTGACACCCAGCTGATGATGGCACCCAGTTGCTGGTGGCACCCAGCTGTTGGTGGCATACGTTCAGATTTACATGTCTGGTTTAAGACAGTGCTATTCGTTTAGCCTTACGTATTGCGTCACTGTCGTGCTTCATTCCTCTGCCCGTTTCCTTTGGAGGCACATTCCAGGCCGGGAGTCAGGTCACGTGTGTATGTACGTGTGTTAACTCTGGTGTCCAGTCTGGTGTGCGAGTCAGGTGGTCGACTGTAGGTGGCTGCGTGTCCGGGGTCAACACTCACGTGCCCCTGCGCGTGCATCGTGACTGAACCGTAGTCCAGTGGGTATATATATATATATATATATATATATATATATATATATATATATATATATATATATATATATATATATTAATATTTTTTCCAGTTCGTCAGTATTGTCGAGTGACTGGTTCAATTTAGACTATGTTAGGTGGACGACCTGACTACATGGTATGTGATGAGATGGCTGGGACGTGCTGACTAACATTATGTATATAGATGGTTTAGCTATGTATAGGCAGTCCGAAGATCGTGTGGTATTTCTTTCATTTGCTTGGTAGTGAAGTCGACAGCATTTCCCCAGATTTTAGGAAGATTTAGGAAAGA
Organism: Panulirus ornatus; assembly: GCF_036320965.1. Taxonomy (NCBI): domain Eukaryota; kingdom Metazoa; phylum Arthropoda; class Malacostraca; order Decapoda; family Palinuridae; genus Panulirus; species Panulirus ornatus. The sequence goes on from NC_092227.1 coordinate 87,376,166, forward strand.
GGATTTACTGTCGTTCAAGCTTGGGCTAAGGCTTGGTGGAGGGTCTTAAGTTTAAGCTGAGGTCTTTTTTCCTGCCTCGTTACCATGGTAATATTGGCTCTTCCCCTGCCCGATGTAGTGTTGCACGTCTGGCCTTAACATGAGGTAGACTTGGGCAGGTCAGGCTTGGCCAGGGGAGGATGGCGTTACATGTGAAATTATGCCCCCACACCCCCCAACCTGCTTTTTCTCTTGCCCCCTACTTACTATCTTGCCCCCACCTACTGTCTTGCCCCCTACCTGCCATCTTTCCTCCTGCTCACTCACTCACCCTCACCGTCTCGTCGGAACGTCTGTCTCAGATCGCCCGTCAACTTTCAGAATGTTTCGCTCCTCCCTCCTTCGCGAGGCCCCGGTCTGTTTACCCTGCCAGAGCCCGCTCAGCCAACAGCGTCTTTCTTCACCCCGGCCAAATCCCCTCCCATTCCCGAGTGTCCATCAGCCAAGTCCACCTCTCTCCTTTTTCCCTCTCCGACTGTCCTTTCTCTGACTCTCTCTTTCTCTTCTCTCTCCTGAAGCGGCCGTTCCCCTGATCTCTTTCTGTTCCTTCCCCCCCAAAAAGGAAAAGACTCGGTTAATTCCCCAGGTCTCCTCCATAACCCGGATGGCTCACTCCCCCAGATCTACCGTCACTGATTTCTCCCCAGATGGCCAGGCCTCAGATCTGGCCCTCTCGTATCTCTTCCCCAGATGGCTACACCCCAGATCCCCATTGTTTGTGTTCCTCCCGCCCACCATCCCTTCCTCGCCCCCGCCCCCGCCGCCGCCCCCAGAGAAACCCTGCACAAGAACCCCGCCCCCCACCCGCCGTCTACCAGCATATACTTGTCAGTCTAGCTTTAGAAGTCTGTGGACCAGGCTGGCGGGGGGCTGAAGTTGGAGGGAGCTTAGCCCCATAGCCAGGCTGGGGGCTGACTGGATCCCCATAGATTGTAGATGTCTGATTGGATTGGGGAGTAAGGGAAGGGGGTGGGGGGGAGAGGAGTGAATAACAGGGTTGGATCCTCTGTATATATGAATTCTGTGTTATGGTTGTATGGATTACAACATACAACAAGTGCAGTCTTAAAGGTTGTAAAAATGTCAGCCTTAAGGTTATGGAGGTTTTACAGGTTCTGTCCCAGGGTTGTACACATTACTGCACGTTGTGTGCCCAGGTTGTAGCGGACATAGCATGTTGTTAGACGTCTGGCTGGGTATGAGGCTGGTCTGCCTGTAGGGGTCGTTGCCCCAAGCGCTTGCACTGGGACTGGGTTAATAACTGCGGTTTGCTGACCTCACTTCGTACTACCCAGTGAGTGGCCCAAATTGGCCAACTGATTTCGACCCCATTTTGGTTGGGAGTTGCATGGTGTTGTTTTAATGTGTATGTATTGAATTAATTCCTGAGTACTCCAGGACCTCTTGTTGATAAAGACTCCTGCTGTTATCCATGATATCATCCCGTCGACTCCAGCATCCCAAGGCTACGCTCCTTTCAGTAGCAGGGAATGTGAACTTCTTTGGTGTGAGAACTTTTTTTCGTTTTTTTGATGAGACTGTATTCCCAACGATACGACTTTGCTGAAGGTGTTATATATATATATATATATATATATATATATATATATATATATATATATATATATATATATATATATATATATATATATTATTTATTTATTTATTATTTATTTTGCTTTGTCGCTGTCTCCCGCGTTTGCGAGGTAGATATATATATGTATGTATGCACGATCACCACTAGAAAGAGAAAATATGAACATCCTTCCATCTCCAATTTGGTCTCCCGCTCCTTGTTCCCTCCACCTCTGACACATATAACCCTTTCGTCAAACTTTCCTCACTCATTCTCTCCATGTGACCGAACCATTTCAACACACCCTCTTCTGCTCTCTCAACCACACTCTTTTTATTATCACACATCTCTCTTACCCTTTCAGTACTCACTCGATCGAACCACCTCACACCACATATTGTCCTCAGATATTTCATTTCCAACACATCCACTTTCCTCCGCACAACCCTATCTATATAGCCCGTGCCTCGCATCTATATGATATTGTTGGGACTACTATATCTTCAAACTTACCCATTTATACCCTCCCAGATAAGATTCTCTCTTTCCACACATTCTTCAGTGCTCCCAGAACCTTTGCCCCTTCACCCACCCTGTGATTCACTTCCGCTTCCATGGTTCCATTCGCTGCCCTTCCACTCCCAGATATATGAAGCATTTTATTTCTTCCAAATTTTCTCCATTCAGATTCACACCCCAACTAAACTACCCCTCAACTCTGAAAACCTAATAACCTTGTTTTTCTTCACATTTAAACCAGGTATTCCAGTCACCAGTCATTTTTCAGCACACAGCTCACGAGCTCTTCATCATTTCCACTTTATATATATATATATATATATATATATATATATATATATATATATATTTTTTTTCTCAAACTATTCGCCATTTCCCGCGTTAGCGAGGTAGCGTTAAGAACAGAGGACTGGGCCTTTGAGGGAACATCCTAACCTGGCCCCCTTCTCTGTTCCTTCTTTTGGAAAAAAAAAAGAGAGGGGAGGATTTCCAGCCACCCGCTCCCATATATATATATATATATATATATATATATATATATATATATATATATATATATATATATATATATATATATATTGGATACGTTTCACAGTGGTGGCTGTGTTGTTTGTTCATTTCCTACCCCACGTTTTATTCTCCGACGTTGAAAACTCGAGCGAATCTTGTCTTATTGGCCTTGTGTGTCCCCAGAGCTTTTGAGCAAGTTTAGCAGTAGGCAGCATTTCTTTTCAAACTTTCCTCATTTTGGCTGACGAGTCTAATCTCTCGGATCTCATATGTGTCCCGACACCACTGGTAGACAGGTTACACATTCTGGCTTCTGCCGTAAACTCCCCAGTGCTCAGGGATTCTGTTTCTACCCCACTTTGATTTATTCTTCTCCCTTTTACAATTCTACGATAAGCTGAGATTGGCTGAGAGAGAGAGAGAGAGAGAGAGAGAGAGAGAGAGAGAGAGAGAGAGAGAGAGAGAGAGAGAGATGACCTGTGTTTGTCCTGATATAGTTTGGCTACTGGGAGAGGCTGAGTGAAGAGAGAATGATCGAAAAGGATGTACGTGTCAGAAGTGGAGCGAGCCTTAAGGGGCAGCGGGAGAAGAGTGGAGTGAAAAATGGTTTGAGTTGTTCGGGCCTGAATATGCAGGAGGGTGTGAGGCGTGCAAAGGAATAGAGCGAATTGAAGCGATGAGGTATGCTGGGGGCGACGTGCTGTCAGCAGGCTGAACCAGGAGCATTTAAGGCGGTCTGTGGGGCTTGCCTGATGACGGGAGGCTCAGCTCTCGATGCATTACGCAGGAGAACTAATGAACAGATGTGAGAGATGAGGCCCTTCTGTTCCTAGCGCTACCTTGATAACGCGGGAAGCAATGAACAGGTATAAAAGAAATGAAAATCCTCTTAGTACCTTATATTTCACAACATAACCCATTGCCTATATCATATATATATATATATATATATATATATATATATATATATATATATATATATATATATCCCTGGGGATAGGGGATTAAGAATACATCCCACGTATTCCCTGCGTGTCGTAGAAGGCGACTAAAAGGGGAGGGAGCGGGGGGCTGGAAATCCTCCCCTCTCTCTTTTCTTTTTTTTTTTTTAATTTTCCAAAAGAAGGAACAGAGGGGGCCAGGTGAGGATATTCCAAAAAAGGCCCAGTCCTCTGTTCTTAACGCTACCTCGCTATCGCGGGAAATGGCGAATAGTATGAAAAAAAAAAAAAATTATATATATATATATATATATATATATATATATATATATATATATATATATATATATATATATATATATAAATATATATATAAATATATATATAGATATATATATATAGATATATATATAAATATATATATATATATATATATATATATATATATATATATATATATATATATATATATATATATATATATATATATATATATATATTATCCCTGGGGATAGGGGAGAAAGAATACTTCCCACGTATTCCCTGCGTGTCGTAGAAGGCGACTAAAAGGGAAGGGAGCGGGGGGCTGGAAATCCTCCCCTCTTAATTTTTTTTTTCTTTTTTATTTTCCAAAAGAAGGAACAGAGAAGGGGGCCTGGTGAGGATATTCCCTAAAAGGCCCAGTCCTCTGTTCTTAACGCTACCTCGCTAATGCGGGAAATGGCGAATAGTATGAAAGAAAAAGAAAGATATATATATATATATATATATATATATATATATATATATATATATATATATATATATATATATATATATATCAGTTAGATAACAAGGCCCAAGACTGATCCTAGCAATAATGTTCTTGTATGATTATTCATTGCTCGTGCCCTTCAGTCCTTTGTTCTTGTTTTTTCTTTCCACATCCGTAACCTTCTGTCAGTAACCTGGAGTGCCCCCAGGGTCCTGTTTATTCCCGTTTCTTTTTCTTTCCACATCCATAAAGAATCTGTCAATAACTGTTGATGTCACAAACTTTTTTCCCGATAAAGCTTGTGCGTTTTGCACCTCTTCTCTTGTATTCGGTTTTCCTTCAGCCACCACGTCATCCTACACTGGGCTGCGTTTGCTGTGATGTCGCAGCCATCACACCGTGAGGAAATATCAACACAGCATTATCTGATAAAGCTGAAACTCAAGCTTTGTTCATTTATCCCAGTGGTGACGATCTGCATGCACGTAGCATGTTTATTAACGAACTGATTTTGATTGCAAGAAGTCTAGACTGGATCATGGAGTCTGATGTCAACTTAAAGCATTATGTCTGAAAGATGAGTTTGTTGTTGTTCTGCCATTGGCAATCAAATATCTTTCCAATCAACGCTTCACAAGGCCGCTTTTCCTTTGCATTTGGATTGCTACATGTCGAGAGATGCGTCGGTCGGTCAGTCCCTCGCGATCGCCCACCCGACAGAATCCCAGGCGCCACATAGATGGTGAGATCGTGTATGTGGCCTTAGAGTTATCTTCAACGCCTGAAGGTGTTGAAGCATTTTAGGTTGGTGGGTGGGCATAGCTTGACGTTGACGGCCTTAATGACCCCAGGTAGTTGAGAGTGACTGAAGCCCAAGCAACCAGCTGGAATTCAGTTGAGGACGTGTCCCTCTGTGGTCGTCAGCAGTGCACATCTCTCCTCAGCGAGGCACACACCACACACACCACACTCCACACACCACACACCTGTGTTCCGCTCAACACGCTCGTATGCCGTCACCAGCGTCGTCACTCCTGAGTTATACAAACATTACACTGATCACAGTATCTCATGTGCATGACACACACACACACACACACACACACACACACACACACACACACACACACACACACACACACACACACACACACACACACGCACCGTCCCGTCTACCCGGGTCGTTGGTGGTGTAGAGTGAAGGAAGCCTCGGACAGTGTTGTGTGTGGGGAAAGCTTCATCTTGGTGTGTTGGTCCAGGGTTTCCCCTGCGGTAGTCGCTTCATCTCCAGACCCTCCTGTTCAGCGCTCCAGGGCTCTCAGGAGTTTGCTAGTGGGTTCTTAGGTCCTCCTGTTGAGCTCTGAAAAGGATGTTAAGATCCTCATTTTGAAAGTTTCTGGGATGATGAACGGGTTCTCCACAGCTCTCTAAAGAGGTCGTGAGAACGTACCAGTGTTCTTTAAGAGTTCTCAGCTTGAGTGTAGGATCTCCTTCCTCCTGACAAACACACCTACCACTTCCGTTATGTTGCTCCCCCTATTCCTCCTTCGCCGACGTCGTATTTTCTCTCGCTCATGCTCCCCGGCGTACCCAGGGGCATTCGTTGTGTCCTCGGGCGTGTGAGTGTTGGGCGAGTTGTCTGAGACATCACGGTCGAGTGTCCGTTTCCAGAGTGAGGTCTTCTGTTCATTATTGGATGAGGCTGATTTCATGATTAGCAAGAGCTCAGTGTTAGATGAGAGGCTGGTTTGATGATTAGTGGATGATCATGTTGCATCCAGGCATTGTGGGTGATGGTCAGGTCATCCGTGACCACGTCACTGGCTGGGGTAACGCTAGTCTGGACCATCTCTGGTGGAGGGAGGGAGGCAGTGGTTCAGGACCGTCCGCTATGTTGATGTTGGCTGTGGTGGGTGAGGCCGCTCTTGTGGTGGTGGTGGTGGTGGTGGTGGTTGATGACATGGTATGGTTGTGGTTGTTGATGCTACTGTAGTCGGCGTCTGTTGTGACTGTTGATGTCATTGTTGTAGATGGCGTTGTTGTTCGTTGGTATCATTCTTTTGTTGTTGGATGTCACTGATGTCGGGGGGGGGGGGGGGGAGGTTAGAAGTCTTCCATGTTGAAGGTACGGTACAGGTACCACACTGAAGGTACGGTACAGGTACCACACTGAAGGTACGGTACAGGTACCACACTGAAGGTACGGTACAGGTACCACACTGAAGGTACGGTACAGGTACCACACTGAAGGTGGGGTGCAGGACAGCATGAAGCATGTTATTTGCTTCTGGACATTTATCTCCTTGCCTGGAAATGTTGTCTGAGCTGGACTGCCTGGAAGGGCTGTGTCGGGCTGGACTGCCTGGAAGGGCTGTGTCGGGCTGGACTGCCTGGAAGGGCTGTGTCGGGCTGGACTGCCAGGAAGGACTGTGTCAGGCTGGACTGCCAGGAAGGGCTGTGTCGGGCTGGACAGCCAGGAAGGACTGTGTCAGGCTGGACTGCCAGGAAGGGCTGTGTCGGGCTGGACAGCCAGGAAGGGCTGTGTCGGGCTGGACAGCCAGGAAGGACTGTGTCGGGTCGAGCCTGGACCTGGGCAGGGCTGCCGGCCCGCCCTGCCGCTGTTGAAGACTAACATCAATGGCCACCAGACACACAACCCGGGCGGGGAGGAGAGATAAAGAAAAATGTGAGCGTCAAGTGCGAGGGAGAGAGAGAGAGAGAGAGAGAGAGAGAGAGAGAGAGAGAGAGAGAATCCGAGACCTGGACAACAGTACAAACATGGAGCAGCCCCGGTTGCCTGGAAGCCTCAAAGCACTCGGGGAAGCTCCACTCAGCCGTCGAGGTACACAGTCAACAGTGTTCAGCTTAGCTCGGTGAATCTCCTTCAAAAAGAAACCAAAAGATACGACTCCAATACACAACCCCCCCCCCCCCCCCCCCCCCCCCCCCCCCGGCCCCCTGCTGCTCTCACATCATCATCAGCCACACACGCATCACGGTACACCTTGTACACACTACAACCTTATCTTCCGTTCCAAAGCATCGCTTCCCCTCTCCCACCTCCTCCTCCTCCTTCACCTCTATTCCTGAGAGAGAGAGAGAGAGAGAGAGAGAGAGAGAGAGAGAGAGAGAGAGAGAGAGAGAGAGAGAGGGGGGGGGAACGGAGCTACGCAGCTAGCCGAGGAGAGAAAGAATAGTGGTGTCAAGAGAGAGAGAGAGAGAGAGAGAGAGAGAGAGAGAGAGAGAGAGAGGGGGGGGGGGGAACGGAGCTACGCAGCTAGCCGAGGAGAGAAAGAATAGTGGTGTCAAGAGAGAGAGAGAGAGAGAGAGAGAGAGAGAGAGAGAGAGAGAGAGAGAGAGAGAGAGAGAGAGAGATGAAGAAGAAGAGGGATAAAGAAAGCAGGTCGATAACATTTTAAATTAGTATTTTTTATTTAAAGCGGTTGAAAATATTATTGTTTGCCTTGGCTTGTCGCCCTTGATGACATTCCATGACGTCCTCACTACGTGTTACGACCTTCTTGCCTCAGTCTGGTGTAGCGCGCTCCTCCCTCCGCCTAAGTACCCGCATATTTCCTCCTCTCCAGGGACACGGGGCGCTGGAATCTTCCAGGGACACGGGGCGCTGGAATCTTCCAGGGACACTGGGCGCTGGAATCTTCCAGGGGCAAAGGGCGGTGGAACCTTCCAGGGACAGGGCACGAAGGAATCTTCCAGGGACGGGTGATGCTGGGCTCTTCCAGGCAGGAGGACTTGAAGGGAGTGGGGCGCAGGATCTCCCTTGGGGCCTGGATGTTGAAGAAGGGTGAGTGCCGGGAGGTGCATCTTCCAGGGAAGGCGGAAGGACTTGGGGGACGCGGGATCTTCCAGGAGACTGGATGTTGAAGGAGGGTGGCTGGCTGCTGGAGGATGTGGCTCTCTCAGAGGAGTTGGGTGAGTTTGTGTCAGAGGGAGGGTACGAGGGGGAAGTAGGTTAAGGGGCTGGACGGTCGTGGTGTTCCAGGGGGAAGTAGGTTGAGGGGCTGGTTCCAGGGGGAAGTAGGTTAAGGAGCTGGACGGTCGTGGTGTTCCAGGGGGAAGTAGGTTGAGGGGCTGGTTCCAGGGGGAAGTAGGTTAAGGAGCTGGACGGTCGTGGTGTTCCAGGGGGAGGTAGGTTGGTTCCAGGAGGAAGTAGGTTAAGGGGCTGGGTCTAGGGGGAAGTAGGTAAAGGGGCTGGTCCAGGGGGAAATAGGTTGAGGGGCTGGTTCCAAGGGGAAGTAGGTTAAGGGGCTGGTTCCAGGGGGAAGTAGGTAAAGGGGCTGGTTCCAGGGGGAAGTAGGTAAAGGGGCTGGTTCCAGGGGGAAGTAGGTAAAGGGGCTGGGTCCAGGAGGAAGTAGGTTAAGGGGCTGGAGGATCGTGGTGTTCCGGCGGGAAGAGAAAGGGTCGTGAGGGAGGGCGTTAGGGAATGTTAAGGGTGGAGCTGGGGAAGCTTTACAGTGACGGATGGATTCAGGTGTGGGTGGTGGTGGGTCGGAGAATGAGTGGGTGGTGATGGGTCGGAGAGTGAGGGGGTTGGGTGGGTGGTGTTGGGTCGGAGAGTGAGTGGGTTGGGTGGGTGGTGTTGGGTCGGAGAGTGAGTGGGTTGGGTGGGTGGTGGTGGGTCGGAGAGTGAGTGGGTTGGGTGGGTGGTGGTGGGTCGGAGAGTGAGTGGGTTGGGTGGGTGGTGGTGGGTTGGTGTTGGATGCCTGGATGATAAGAGGAGGAGGTGGGTGGGTGGGTGGGTGGGTGGGGGAGTGGGTTTACGACCGTAATATCCTACAGCGGGAGACGACCATCATGCAGATGGTGGCTCCCCCCCCCCCCACCCCCACCCCCCGGCGCGTCATGCATACTCCTCCATCCCCCCCCCCCCCCCCCCCCCCCCCCCCCCCCCCCCCCCCCGCTGGCTGGTGATGTTGGTGGAGATGGTGTTGGAGATGGTCGTGTTAGTGTTGGTGGTGGAGGTGGTGCAGATCGGTTCTCTGGTTGCTGGAGTTGTTGGCGATAATTCTCGTGGTATCTCCTCCATTGGTGCTTGTTGGTGTTGTTGTTGTTGGTGTTGGTGTTGTTGTTGTTGGTGATGGTGGTGGTGGCAGTAGTGTTGGTGGCTGGCTTGCTCTCTGTTGTAGTTGTTGTTGTTGTTGGCAAGCGTGGAATCTGCCACTCACTGGTTGGGGTATTTTTGTTGTCTTTGTTGACAAATACATTTTCCTTATCGGCTGCTTTGTTCTGTGTTGTTGTTGTTGTTGTTGTTGTTGTATTTGTGTTGGTTGTGCTATTTTCTGATACTGAAGGTCGAGGTTCCGGTTGTAGTCTGGTTAAGAAACAATACAACGTTGAGTTATTATACAACTATACTGTATTGTACTGTAATGTACTGTACTGTAACGTACTGTACTATCCTGTACTGTACTGTACTGTAATGTACTGTACTGTAATGTACTGTACTATCCTGTACTGTACTGTACTGTAATGTACTGTACTGTAATGTACTGTACTATCCTGTACTGTACTGTACTGTAATGTACTGTACTGTAATGTACTGTACTATCCTGTACTGTACTGTACTGTAATGTACTGTACTGTAATGTACTGTACTATCCTGTACTGTACTGTACTGTAATGTACTGTACTGTAATGTACTGTACTGTACTGTACTGAACTGTACTGTAATGTACTGTACTGTACGGGGAGGGAGTTCTACACTCGTGGGGCCTCACTCCTGAGCAGTGAGTCTGCCGTCATACCATATTATCAAGTGTGTGTTGTCGTCCATATATAGTCTCATAACACAGTGTATTCCATTCGACCATCAGTCTTGTGCTCTGAATTATTTCTTTACATCTTTTTTTGTAACAAGATTGTCAATTCCATGTTATGTCCTCTGGTTGGTCTATACTTTCATCTCTCCAAGAACTGTTCAGTGTTCTATGTTCACTTCATCAGTTTGTTTTTGAAATCTTAAAGATTGTGATCAGGTCATCCCTCTCTCTTCTCTCTTCGAAAGTGGGCAAATTTAAAACCTCCAGCCTCTCCCTGTAATTCAGCTTTCTTAATTCTGGCACTATCTTTGTTGCCCTCCTCTGGACCTTCTCTATTAGTTCTTTGTGCTTCTTTAGATATGATGACCAAACTGGAGAAGTGTGTGTGTGTGTGTGTGTGTGTGTGTGTGTGTGTGTGTGTGTGCGCGCGCGCGCGTGTGTGTGTGTGTGTGTGTGTGTGTGTGTGTGTGTGTGTGTGTGTGTGTGTTAGGCTGGCTAATGAGGGAGGAACGTACTGGGAATGAGGGGAGTGAGACATAACCCACTTGGCTGTGATGACCTTATTCATCGCCCCTCACTACACTCTCTCCCAGCTGAGAAATACACTCTCACTCTCCCAGCAGATGAGGTTATGCTGAGAGATACACTACCTGGCGTTAGTGGAGGGGGGTGGGGGTTGCATTCTTGATGGGTTTAGCTGATTGGATGGATGAGAGAGAGAGAGACGAGTCCACGTCATTAACGTGTTCCGTTCTCGTCCTTGTGGTAGGTGATATGATGTGTGGCAAGAGTCTGTTACGTCCATCTGTCGTTGTCTTGTGAGTTGATGCTCTCTCTCTCTCTCTCTCTCTCTCTCTCTCTCTCTCTCTCTCTCTCTCTCTCTCTCTCTCTCTCTCTCTCTCTCGGGCAGGCGCTGGTCCCGGGCGTTTCTCGCACGCGTGACGCAACGCGCGCTAAAACCCTTCTCGTGACGCCGTCCGTAACGCTGGCAGGCCGTCACGGGGTTCAGCGAGCTCGCACGTCACTTGCCCCCGGCGGTGTGGTAACTGATGGACTCATAATTCCGGCGTTCTCACGCTCGCGTGCGCGTTCACTGTGGCGGTGCGTTCAATGAAGCTCGCGGTGTCTTCTTCCTGCTCGGGGAGGGGGGGGGGGGGCGGTCCAAACTTAAGATCGTGAACTGTAACTTTACGGTTCATTCTGGCGTGGATCCCTGAGCACGACGGTACGACCCTTGAGCACGACGGGACGACCCATGAACACGATGGTACGACCCTTTAGCTCGACGCTACGACCCTTGAGCACGACGGTACGACCCTTGAGCACGACGGTACGACCCTTGAGCACGACGGGACGACCCTTGAGCACAACCACTCAGCCTCTTGAGTCTACTATCCTGACCTTTGATCTGGCTGTTAAGGGTCAGGTCACTGGGCGTCATCTTGCCATACTTCGCACCGTCGTGCTTAAGGGTCGTACCGTCGTGCCCGAGGGCCGCCTCTTCATGGTCAAGGACCGTATTGTCGTGCTCGGAAGGTCGTACCGTCCTGTTCATGGGTCGTACCGTCGTGTTCAAGGGTCTTGCCGTCGTGGTCGAGGGTCGTACCGTCGTGTTCAAGGGTCGTACCGTCGTGTTCAAGGGTGGTACCGTCGTGGTCGAGGGTAGTCGTGTCAAGGATCTTGCCGTCGTGTTCAAGGGCCGTACCGTCGTGGTCGAGGGTCGTACCGTCGTGTTCAAGGATGGTACCATCGTGGTCGAGGGTGGTACCGTCGTGGTCGAGGGTGGTACCGTCGTGTTCAAGGGTCGTACTGTCGTGGTCAAGGGTCGTACCGTCGTATTCAAGGGTCGTACCGTCGTGGTCGAGGGTCGTACCGTCGTGTCATGGTGTGTGTGTGTGTCCCCCAGCATCACCAACGCACATCTTGCAGCAGTGTTGTCAACCCTCGTCCTGTGTTGGTGTCGTACTTTCCCTCACTCTTCCTTCACACTTTTTACGCAATTCTTTACCTCCCTTTTACGCATTATTTTCTTGGTCCCACTCTTTTGGTATTTGTAATTAATGCGTCTGCGTAATGAATGATGATGATTAGGGCGATACATGAGGCCGGAAGTCCTGGTATATGTTAGGTTCATTGGTAAATTAGTCGCTAATTATGCTCGTAATGTCTCACTTCGTTAGTGTAAGGTCTTGTTCCGCGGTTAATTACCATATGATCTGAACCACCGCTATGCACATTAATTAGGGCCTATGACTAATTATACCATTCTTTGTTAAGTGTATATAACCAGGTGGAGCATTGAGAAATAGGGTGATTTAACCTCTTATGTCCCTTTTCCAGGTATAGAAAATGATTTGAAATCACATATTGGTTGACACACATACACACACACACGAAGCTGGACTCTAGTGAATGGTGGTCAACAGGTGTAGTAACACGTTCTGATGTGACTGTATGGGAATGTGATCCCGTCCTCACGCACGCGCGCGCCCCCCCTCCACGTGCCCACACCACTACAACGAACGGTATCTACTCTACGAACTGGCCCATACGAGTGATCGACACTCGCATCACGAACCTCGTCTGGTGATTGGGTCCTCCGCGTCACAACCCCGCCGCCTGTGCCCTGAAAGTGAGCTCACAGTGCCTGATAGTGAGGACGAAAGTGACCAAGGCGTTGTGTGCGTGTGTGTGTGTGTGCGCGCGTGGGAACTTCACCTGCTCACTTTTAGATGCTCCTAGTTTGGCGGCCTCGTAGATCACCCTAGTCTCGTGCGAGCCCTTTAGATCATCCATCCCCGCACGTCGGAGGCTTTATACAAACATCGAACAACTTGAGAGGTGTGTGTGGCATAGTTTGAAGTGAGGAAACATATCGTCGCCTGAAGCCCGCCAGTTGAGTGGGTCTCCTCCTCCCACCCCAGGAGGATCTGGAAGAGGTACAAGAGGCAGGAAAGAACCGCCATTATCAACTTTGGCCGCAAACTTTCCCCCCAAACTCGGTGAAAATAACGAGAGGTGTTTTACCCGCCAGGCGACCCCCTGGTCCTGCCCACCGTCGGGACCTCCTTTCTTCGTCTGGCGTCCACATTCATCACTGTGGCTCTGTCATAAAGTTGCTGGTGTATGTGTGTGTGTGTGTGTGGAAGACACACTTGTGGGCACCGTCCGGGGCAGGAGGTTGCTGGCTGCCCACCCGCTGTTACATGAAATACGAGAGTGACAGAAGTGATCCCAAGTGTGAATTGAGAGGCCATTGGCTACTGGGCCCATGTAACTTTGGAGTGGTGGGTAGACAGTGGTCTACTTCTACTCTCTCACCACAGGTGGCTCACATCTACAACTGTTGTTCACGTCTCAAAGATTATATTTTCATCACCAAAAAGATGCAAACAACCGGGTAGAGGTTGTTGTTGTGGTGAGTGTTGTATGCGACTGGTGCAGCAGTGGCCAGTTTTGGGGTAGGCGGTGATAGATGACCTGAGAAGGTGTAGCCAGAATCTCAGCAATATTTCCCTGGTGGTGAAGTACCGTGTGGCCAGCATGAGTCAGGGCGAGTCCTGCGCGGGCGTGGGCGTCGTGGGCTCGGCCGTTGGCGTGGTGGCCGGACACAAGAAGCTGCGGCGCAAGAGGAAGGAGCTAGATGCCCTGGTCCCCGAGGACAAGGTCCGTCGCAAGTCCTCCTCGGCCTCCCACCACGACCTCCTCCACTCGGACTCCGAAGATCCCGAGGCGGACTTCGCGGGCGTGGCGGTGGTGGGAAAGAGGCTGTTAGGGGGCGGGCGGCAGGGGGCGGGCTTCTGGGCGTGTTTGCCGGGCGTGTGTACGCTCCTCCTCCTCCTGACCACCCTGGTGGGTGTGGCCGCGGCCCTCAGGCTCCTCATGCTGACCCGACGTGACCTCGACTCTCTACACTCCAGGATAAACACAGGTAACTCTTCTTCACTTCTCGTTCCAGGTGACCTACTGGTACCTCCTCCTGCGGTAGTGTGTTCAGCCCCCGCTTGTAGTCTTCTCTTTCCAGGAACCTCCTGTAGCTCCCTCCCAGGTACTTCTCGTGGCTGCCTCATTTTAAGTATCTCTTGTAGTTGTTCCGTTCCAGGTACCTTTTGCGGCTTCCTCTTTCCAGTTATATCTCGTAGTTGCCTCTTTTTAGCTGCCTCTTACCTCATGTAGTTCCTCATTCGATGTACCTCTTGTTACTGCTTCTTTCCAGTTACTTTTAGTCGCTGCCTCTTTCCAGTTATATCTTGTAGCTGCTTCCTTCCAGTTACCCTTATAGCTGCTTTGTTCCACCTGCATCTTGAGGCTTCATTATTTCCAGGTGTGCTTCTGTGGGTAACCTTGTCCTAGGTATCTCTTGTCAGGTGAGTCAGATGTGCAGGACCTGGAGGGTTCACGTCCTGCATCCAGGCACTTGGACCTCTTGGTACTTGAGTGTATATACTCATTGTTTACATTCAGTAATCCAGGTAGGTGTGTATACCTTATGGTCACGAGTTCCACGCACTGCACAAGTAGAACAGGCCGTGGGTCCACCAGCGAGACGGCAGTGTTCCAGGCAGTCCTCAATTGTCATCCAGGGTGAGTTCTCCTTTAGGCTCCCTGGGTATCCCTTGTGCCGCCTGGAAGCCTAGTGTAAAAGCCAGGTAGGAGCGTTCCAGGTTGCAGTTCTTCCCGCTGTGATCCAGTCTGATCAAGAGATATATTAATGTCTAGTTTTTGTCTTCATCAGTGGCTGTAGTGCAGAGGTTGAGTCGTGTGTGTGTGTGTGTGTGTGTGTGTGTGTGTGTGTGTGTGTGTGTCATAGCACATGTGAGGTTCACACGTGGTTGGTCAAGGTAGGTTAGATTGTGCAGGTGTCTGCTTGTTTGTACGTAATATTTTTTTTCCTATCGTGTGAAGATCTGTGTTTGTCCAGTGAGTGATATACACAGGCACGGCTGAGCACCAACACCTGAACCAATCTTTCTCAATCGATCTTCCTCGTCATCCCCCTCCGTCAGTTTATCTTCCTCCTCCCTTCCATCACGTTAACCCTCTCCCACCGTGGCCATAACTCCCTCAAGTAAGGTTGAGGAACAAAGGCTTGAAGGATCTTCATGTTCTTGTCCACGGTGTCTTCGAGCATGGTTGAAGCAAGTCGTGATACAAGACTTATATAATAATGCTTTCTAATAATGCTCCTAGGGATTGCTCCCGTTGCCTTCACCTCCCAGATTGGGACAGTTACATCATACCTTGTCGTTCGTAAATACTTGATTACTTCTGATATTTACCGAGAATGTATTCTCAATATTCTGCACCAGTACGCGTCTTCATCATCACTATTATATTTCATGGTTGACAAGGTCGTCACTCACCACCACACGGTCAAGACCAGTGTTGTATTCTCGTAGTACTCACTACCACTGGAATATTCCCACGATACTCACGTCCGCGGTGATATTCCCACAGTACTCACCACCACTATTGAAATGCCACGGTACTCACTACCGAATTTATATTCCCCGCAGTACTCACCACCACTATTATATTCCCACAGTACTCACCACCACTATTATATTCCCACAGTACTCACCACCACTATTATATTCCCACAGTACTCACCACCACTATTATATTCCCACAGTACTCACCACCACTATTATATTCCCACAGTACTCACCACCACTATTATATTCCCACAGTACTCACCACCACTATTATATTCCCACAGTACTCACCACCACTATTATATTCCCACAGTACTCACCACCACTATTATATGCCAACAGTACTCACCACCACTATTATATGCCAACAGTACTCACCACCACTATTATATTCCAACAGTACTCACCACCACTATTATATTCCCTCAGTACTCACCACCACTATTATATTCCCACAGTACTCACCACCACTATTATATTACCTCAGTACTCACCACCACTATTATATTCCCACAGTACTCACCACCACTATTATATTCCAACAGTACTCACCACCACTATTATATTCCAACAGTACTCACCACCACTATTATATTCCCTCAGTACTCACCACCACTATTATATTCCCATAGTACTCACCACCACTATTATATTCCCTCAGTACTCACCACCACTATTATATTCCCTCAGTACTCACCACTACTATTATATTCCCTCAGTACTCACCACCACTATTATATTCCCACAGTACTCACCACCACTATTATATTCCCACAGTACTCACCACCACTATTATATTCCCACAGTACTCACCACCACTATTATATTCCCACAGTACTCACCACCACTATTATATTCCCTCAGTACTCACCACCACTATTACATTCCCACAGTACTCACCACCACTATTATATTCCCACAGTACTCACCACCACTATTATATTCCCACAGTACTCACCACCACTATTATATTCCCACAGTACTCACCACAACTATTATATTCCCAGCAGTACTCACCACAACTATTATATTCCCACAGTACTCACCACCACTATTATATTCCCACAGTACTCACCACCACTATTATATTCCCACAGTACTCACCACCACTATTATATTCCCACAGTACTCACCACCACTATTATATTCCCACAGTACTCACCACCACTATTATATTCCCACAGTACTCACCACCACTATTATATTCCCACAGTACTCACCACCACTATTATATTCCTACAGTACTCACCACCCCTTTTGTATTCCCCTCAGTACTCACCACCACTATTATATTCCCTCAGTACTCACCACCACTATTATATTCCAACAGTACTCACCACCATTATTATATTCCCACAGTACTCACCAGCACTATTATATTCCCACAGTACTCACCACCACTATTATATTCCCACAGTACTCACCAGCACTATTATATTCCCCTCAGTACTCACCACCACTATTATATTCCCACAGTACTCACCACCACTATTATATTCCCCTCAGTACTCACCACCACTATTATATTCCCACAGTACTCACTACCACTTTTATATTCCCCTCAGTACTCACCACCACTTATATTCCCACAGTACTCACCACCACTATTATATTCCCCGCAGTACTCACCACCATTATTATATTCCCACAGTACTCACCAGCAATATTATATTCCCATTATTACTCACCACCACTATTATATTCCTACAGTACTCACCACCCCTATTATATTCCCACAGTACTCACCACCACTATTATATTCCCACAGTACTCACCACCACTATTATATTCCCACAGTACTCACCACCACTATTATATTCCCTCAGTACTCACCACCACTATTATATTCCCACAGTACTCAACACCACTATTATATTCCAACAGTACTCACCACCACTATTATATTCCTACAGTACTCACCACCCCTATTATATTCCCACAGTACTCACCACCACTATTATATTCCCACAGTACTCACCACCACTATTATATTCCCACAGTACTCACCACCACTATTATATTCCCTCAGTACTCACCACCACTATTATATTCCCACAGTACTCACCACCACTATTATATTCCCACAGTACTCACCACCACTATTATATTCCCACAGTACTCACCACCACTATTATATTCCTACAGTACTCACCACCCCTATTATATTCCCACAGTACTCACCACCACTATTATATTCCCACAGTACTCACCACCACTATTATATTCCCTCAGTACTCACCACCACTATTATATTCCCACAGTACTCACCACCACTATTATATTCCCACAGTACTCACCACCACTATTATATTCCCACAGTACTCACCACCACTATTATATTCCCACAGTACTCACCACCACTATTATATTCCCACAGTACTCACCACCACTATTATATTCCCACAGTACTCACCACCACTATTATATTCCCACAGTACTCACCACCACTATTATATTCCCACAGTACTCACCACCACTATTATATTCGCATGATGATCCTGCCCAGTGTATTTCCGGAGTCACTTTGGCAGTCCAGAAATAACTGGATTTTCATTTTTCGTTTTTTTTTTCCGTAATATATTAACGTCCAGGATTAGACCAATGGCTTCTACATTTAGTGATCGGGATTTTCTGTTGGGATTTTTACGTCAGTTAATTTGAAAGTGTTGGATTTATCCAGGGGGATTTTTTTGTGTTGATTTATATACCGGATTGCTTATTTAGGAAGAGGGGATGTGGGTTGGTGTATGTTCCAGTTTATAAGGTTTATAGACCAGGGTTTGTTTTATATCGTTTTATTGGGTTTATAGATGGAGTCTATAGGTAGGGGGTGTATGCATTGGTTTATGTGATGGATTGTTGACCTGTCCGTGATGGAGGTTTATTCATTGGTTTATGCCGGATATGGAGTTTTAGTTGATGGAGGGACTGTAATTGGGGTTTATATTTTGGTTTATATGTTGGATGGTTTTTTAGTCGAAGGCTGAGATGCTGGCTCCATTGTTTCATTCCGTAGGTTCATTTCCTGTTTCATAATGAAGGTTCCTTCCGCTGTTTCATTCCAGAGGTTCAGTCTCCATTTTTTTCTTTTCGAAGATTCATCTCATTGTTTCATTTCGGAGGTTCCCTCTCCATTTATTCTGAAGATTCATTCCACCGTTTCATTCCGAAGTTTAATTGCCCTCTTTTATCCAAAGGCTTCATTCTAGTTTTATCGCGTTGGTTTGCTCGACGATTTGACTTCGATATTTCGTTTTCTTTTAGCCTTGCGAGTCTTCATTCCATCGTTTCATTTCGAAGGTTCATTCCTTTGTAATATTCCGCTGGTTCTTTCCACTGTTTTATGCCGAAGGTTTAATCCCCCTTTTTTTTTTTCCTTTTCATTTGAGTGTGTCTGCTTCTGTTTTGTTTTGAATATTCATCGTGTCATTTCGGAGTTGCATTCCTCTTTCACACCGAGAGTTCATTCCACTGTTTGATATCGAAGGTTCATGATACAGGAGGTTCTTGTCTCGTTCCGATGGTTCACTCCTGTTCCATTCAGAAAGTTTTTTTTTTTTATTGCTGTTCCTCGCTGTTTCATTTCCTTTTCCATCTCTTTTATTTGATTCTCTGTCCAAAATTTGGATCTGTTCCATCTTTCATCCTGTCATTTCATTCACCTCTTTTATTCAGTTTTCCTTCCCAGTACATTCATTTGCTTCATTCGCCCGTTTCACTGTTCCATTCCACTGGTTCGACCGATTGTTTCGTTGCTTGTGTTTCATTCAAAGTTTTGATTCACCCAGTCGTTCCATACCAGTATTTCGCATTTTGTTCCATTTCACTGGTTCGTCCAGTTGTTTATTCCATTAATTCGTCCAGTTATGCCAGCCCTGTTGTTCCATTCCGTTGATCCGCCTAATTGTTTCGTCATCTTGTTCCATTCCGCCAACCCGTTCAGTTGTTTCATCTCTCCAGTCCAGTCCTCCTGATTGCCATCGTTGCTCCAGCCCCTTTGTTCCATTCCACTGATTCGTCCAGTTGTTTCAATCCCATGGGTCGTCCAGCTGTTCCATCCCTTCGCTCTGTCTCTCTGACGTTTTGCATTATCCCTTCCCCGTCTTTCCGTTCCATTGGTCCATGTTAGTGGTCCATATCACTGACTCGTCTCATTCCATTATTCCATTCCAAATGTCCATCACAGTGTTCCACGTCACTGTTCTGTTCCCCTGTTCACTGTTCCATCAACGCTTACGTATTGCCTCCGTCCCATTTCACCGTTCCTCTCCTCTGCTCCATGCCCATTTTCCGTCCCACTGCCCTATCCCAATTTTGCTCCCCTTCCATCCCACGCCACATATGATTCTCAAAGTTTGCCAATCAGGTTCGTTGAACGTCTACTGTGGTGCGCTGCGTTGAACGTCAACTAAGGTTAGATTCGCTAGGCATTAGTTTGGGCTAGGATCGTTGAACAGTAACTTAGGGCAGGTTCGTTGAAGATCAATTTGGGTGAGGTTCGTTGAATATCGTCTTAGACGAAGTTCATTGAACGTGAACTTAAGCTTTGTTGAGCATTAGCCTAGGCTAAGTTCGTTGAATATCAATGTAGGCGAGGTTTATTGAACGTCAACTTACGCGAGCTTCGTTAAACGTGAACTTCGGCTAGACTCATTGAGCATTAGCTTAGGCTAGTTCGTTAAACATCATCTGAAGCAAAGTACATTGAACGTGAACTTAAGCTTCGTTGAGTCCTAGCCTAGCCAACGTAGGCGAGGTTCGTTGAACGTCATCATAGGTGTTCATTGAACATCAACTTAGGCTAGGTTAGTTGAACATAAGTTTAGCTTATTTCGTTGAACGTCAACTTTAGGGGGGTTTGTTGAGCGTCAGCTTAGGTGAGGTTCATCGCGTCTGAACGCACGCGAGACTCGTTAAGCGTCATAAGGGTCAGGTCAGAGGTCAGGCCATCATCTGCAAGGGTCGTATTGTCGTGCTCAAGGGTCGTACAGCCGTGCTTAAGGGCTGTGCCGTCGTGCTAAGGGGGGTCAAGCCTGCTCGTAGTCCGTACCGTCGTGCTCAGGGGTCGTACCGTCGTGCTCAGGGGTCGTACCACCGTGCTCAGGGGGTCGTACCGCCGTGCTCAGTGGTCGCACCGTCGTGTTCAGGGTTCGCACCGCCGTGCTCAGGGGTCGTACCGTCGTGCTCAGGGGTCGCACCGTCGTGTTCAGGGTTCGCACCGCCGTGCTCAGGGGTCGTACCGTCGTGCTCAGGGGTCGTACCGTCGTGTTTAGGGGTCGTACCGCCTTGCTCAGTGGTCGCACCGTCGTGTTCAGGGTTCGCACCGCCGTGCTCAGGGGCCGTACCGTCGTGCTCAGGGGTCGTACCGTCGTGCTCAGGGGTCGTACCACCGTGCTCAGGGGTCGTACCTTCGTGCTCAGGGGTCGTACCGTCGTGCTCAGGGGCCGTACCGTCGTGCTCAGGGGTCGTACCGTCGTGTTCAGGGGTCGTACCGCCGTGCTCAGTGGTCGCACCGTCGTGTTCAGGGTTCGCACCGCCGTGCTCAGGGGTCGTACCGTCGTGCTCAGGGGTCGTACCGTCGTGTTTAGGGGTCGTACCGCCTTGCTCAGTGGTCGCACCGTCGTGTTCAGGGTTCGCACCGCCGTGCTCAGGGGTCGTACCGTCGTGCTCAGGGGTCGTACAGTCGTGTTCAGGGGGTCGTACCGCCGTGCTCAGTGGTCGCACCGTCGTGTTCAGTGGTTGCACCGTCGTGTTCAGGGTTCGCACCGCCGTGCTCAGGGGTCGTACCGTCGTGCTCAGGGGTCGTACAGTCGTGTTCAGGGGGTCGTACCGCCGTGCTCAGTGGTCGCACCGTCGTGTTCAGTGGTTGCACCGTCGTGTTCAGGGTTCGCACCGCCGTGCTCAGTGGTCGCACCGTCGTGTTCAGGGTTCGCACCGCCGTGCTCAGGGGTCGTACCGTCGTGCTCAGGGGTCGTACCGTCGTTTTTAGTGGTCGCACCGTCGTGTTCAGGGGTCGTACCGTCGTGCTAGGAAGTCGTACCGTCGTGCATCACGGGGACGTGTTCACGTGATTTAATTCAAGATCCAATTAAGGCTAGGGGTCATTAGGGCCACAAGTGGTAATTAAAGGTGAGTCTTCAAGTGGCACTTGAGCAGGATATAGAAGGGGGATGGGGTTGTGTATGGGGGGGTGGGGTTGTTTATGGGGGGTGGGGTTGTGTATGGGGGGGTGGGGTTGTGTATGGGGGGGTGGGGTTGTGTATGGGGGGGTGGGGTTGTGTATGGGGGGGTGGGGTTGTTTATGGGGGATGGGGTTGTGTATGGGGGGGTGGGGTTGTTTATGGGGGGTGGGGTTGTGTATGGGGGGGTGGGGTTGTGTATGGGGGGGTGGGGTTGTGTATGGGGGGGTGGGGTTGTGTATGGGGGGGTGGGGTTGTTTATGGGGGATGGGGTTGTGTATGGGGGGGTGGGGTTGTGTATGGGGGGGTGGGGTTGTGTATGGGGGGGTGGGGTTGTTTATGGGGGATGGGGTTGTGTATGGGGGATGGGGTTGTGTATGGGGGGGTGGGGTTGTGTATGGGGGATGGGGTTGTGTATGGGGGGGTGGGGTTGTTTATGGGGGATGGGGTTGTGTATGGGGGGGTGGGGTTGTGTATGGGGGGGTGGGGTTGTGTATGGGGGGGTGGGGTTGTTTATGGGGGATGGGGTTGTGTATGGGGGGGTGGGGTTGTTTATGGGGGATGGGGTTGTGTATGGCGATGGTGTGACACCATTCGCTCCCACCGTAGGCCTCCCCCCTACCACCATACACACCCCAGAGAGAGAGAGAGAGAGAGAGAGAGAGAGAGAGAGAGAGAGAGAGAGAGAGAATAATTTCCCCTGAGGGTTCTAATCCCTTCCGGTGGTCAGGGAGAACTCTCTTTTGAACTCCACTGTTCCTGATGACAAGCTTACCCTTGTAGTATACACACCCTGGCGCTCACACATCCTGGCGTTCACACACTCTGGCGTTCCCACACCCTGACGTTCACACATTCTGACGTTCACACACCCTGGCGCTCACACATCCTGGCTTTCACACATCCTAGTGTTCACACACCCTGGCGCTCACACATCCTGGCTTTCACACATCCTAGCGTTCACACACCCTGGTGCTCACACATCCTGGCTTTCACACACCCTGGCGTTCACGCATCCTGGCGTTCACACACCCTCGCGTACACACACCCTGCGCTCACACATCCTGGAGTTCACACACCCTAGCGTTCATACATCCTGGCTTTCACACATTCTAGCGTTTACACAACCTGGCGCTCACACATCCTCGCTTTCACACACCCCGTTCACACACCCTGGCGTGCACACACCCTGGCGTTCACACATCCTGGCGTTTACACACCCTAGCGTTCATACATCCTGGAGTTCACACAACTTGGCGCTCACACATCCTAGCTTTCACACATCCTGGCGTTCACACATCCTGGCGTTCTTACACCCTGGCGTTCACACATCTTGGCGTTTACACCTTGGCGTTCACACATCCTGGCGTTCACACACCCTGGCGTTCATATAACCTAGTGTTCACACATCATAGCGTTTACACCTTGGCGTTCACACATCCTGGCGTTCACACACCCTGGCGTTCATATAACCTAGTGTTCACACATCCTGGCCTGTCACTACATATAGGGCCACCTTATCCATCACCACCACCACCACCACCACTACCACCATCACCACCACCACCAACATCACCACCACTACCACCATCCTACCACCATCACCACCACCACCACCACATCTGGCCCTTCCCTTTAACCTAGAGCCACCCACCAGCAACATCAAACTATCTCTCCTCCCCTTTAATAGCTGCCAATCCCGCCAGTACCACCTCCCTCCTGCCCCACCACGACCCACCACCCACCATGACTCCTGCCCCACCACGACCCCACATCCACCATGACTCCTGCCCCACCACGACCCCACACCCACCATGACCCCTGCCCCACCACGACCCCACATCCACCATGACCCCTGCCCCACCACGACCCCACACCCACCACGACCCCACACCCACCATGACTCCTGCCCCACCACGACCCCACACCCACCATGACCCCTGCCCCACCACGACCCCACACCCACCACGACCCCACACCCACCATGACTCCTGCCCCACCACGACCCCACACCCACCATGACTCCTGCCCCACCACGACCCCCCACCCACCACGACCCCACACCCACCATGACTCCTGCCCCACCACGACCCACCACCCACCATGACCCATGCCCCACCACGACCCCACACCCACCATGACTCCTGCCCCACCACGACCCCCCACCCACCATGACCCCTGCCCCACCACGACCCCACACCCACCATGACCCCTGCCCCACCACGACCCCACACCCACCATGACTCCTGCCCCACCACGACCCCACACCCACCATGACCCCACACCCACCATGACTCCTGCCCCACCACGACCCACCACCCACCATGACCCTTGCCCCACCACGACCCCACACCCACCATGACTCCTGCCCCACCACGACCCCACACCCACCATGACCCCTGCCCCACCACGACCCCACACCCACCATGACCCCTGCCCCACCACGACCCCACACCCACCATGACCCCTGCCCCACCACGACCCCACACCCACCATGACCCCTGCCCCACCACGACCCCACACCCACCATGACTCCTGCCCCACCACGACCCCACACCCACCACGACCCCACACCCACCATGACTCCTGTCCCACCACGACCCACCACCCACCATGACCCTTGCCCCACCACGACCCCACACCCACCATGACTCCTGCCCCACCACGACCCCACACCCACCATGACTCCTGCCCCACCACGACCCCACACCCACCATGACCCCACCTCTCCTGCTTTCTTCTTTAGAAGTTGAGTGTCTGTAAGCACGCCAGTACGACCCTGGGGCCTGACCTCTGGCCTCGGTCTTACTCTCTGGTCAAAGGTCAGGTTATCGCACCCACGGGTCGTATCGTCGTGCTCAGAGATCATACCTCTGTGGTTAATGGTCGTACCGTCTTGCTCAATAGTGTCGCTGTCGTGCTAATGGGTCGTTCTGATATGCGCAATGGTCATACCGTCGTGCTCAGAGGTCGTTCTGTCATTCCGTCGTTCTCGGGGGTCGTACCGACGTGCGCAGTGGCGCCTGTTCACAGTGTCGCACCGACTCGCTCTCAGTGGTCGTACTGGCGTGCTCAGGGGGGTCGTGCCGACGTGCCCAGTGGTCGGTGCATCGTCTTGCTCTTATGGGGTCGTACCGACGTGCCCACTGGTCGTACCGTCGTGGCCAAGAGGCTTGATTCTGCCGGCCATAATTTCCAGTTCGGCGGAGTTTGTCAAGACAATCATGTTGATCGCCGCCATAACTCTCTCTCTCTCTCTCTCTCTCTCTCTCTCTCTCTCTCTCTCTCTCTCTCTCTCTCTCTCTCTCTCTCTCTCTCTCTCTCTCTCTCTCCCAAGACCGGATCCCTCCCTAAGTCTTCAGAAATTACAAAGAGCTTTAAAGGTTTTCGGAGAGAAGAAGGCACATAAAATTTATCCCACGCGAGTCAATCGAAGATATAAGTGTTTCTTTTGACTTTGTCTAATTGGACTGGCTCTAATTAAGCTCAAGGGTTTATTGATTCTCTTCAGAAGGAGGAGGAGGGAGGGAGGGAGACCGCGCGTGGGGTCCTGATTTTGGCGGGAAATTAAAAGGACTCTGTGATGGCGTCTCTTCAGAATATTCAAAACATTTTGCCAGTAAATTTCCCCCTCGTTGGTACGTGTCTCCTCACATCTCCCACCCACCGGCCAGAACTGTAGACGTCGTCGTCACCTTATACACAGTGGTGGGAAGTGTCCGGGTGCGCCGCTCTTTCCTTTGTGAGTTTAAATCTCGCGTGTTATTTCGCGTTACCGGCTCTGGCGAACGTCTTCCGGACGAGTAAGTCTGTGGCAGAACATTTTTCCAGCGAGTACGTTTTTGTGGCGAACGTTTCTTTTTCTTTTTTTTTTTACCTGGCGAATATTTAATGGACAATTTTTTTTTTTCATATTTGTTATGTGTATTTATCTGTTTATTATACACTTATCACTCTGTAGTTTTCTTTTTATTTCATTACGTAATATTGTAATTATTTTGTTTATTATAGATTTATTATAGATTCTGATGAAGATTTCTTTCAGGTAGTTATTCATTGTTCTCAGAATTTTCACTTACAATACTTATAGGTGATAGTAGCATTATTTCAAGCACTTTCCTTCTCTAAGATGTTGGTAATTTGATTATATATATATATATATATATATATATATATATATATATATATATATATATATATATTCCTATGCGTCCACGGGGAAAATGAAACACGATAAGTTCCCAAGTGCATTTTCGTGTAATAATCACATCATCAGAGGAGACACAGGAGAGAAATATAACAGTCAGTTGATATACATCGAAGAGACGAAGCTAGGACGCCATTTTGTAAACATGTGATTGTCTTGGACAATCAGGATACACGTGGTGAAGGCTGGGTGATGGGTGCCAGGATACACGTGGTGAAGGCTGGGTGATGGGTGCCAGGATGCACGTGGTGAAGGCTGAGTGATGGGTGCCAGGATACACGTGGTGAAGGCTGGGTGATGGGTGCCAGGATGCACGTGGTGAAGGCTGAGTGATGGGTGCCAGGATACACGTGGTGAAGGCTGGGTGATGGGTGCCAGGATGCACGTGGTGAAGGCTGAGTGATGGGTGCCAGGATACACGTGGTGAAGGCCGAGTGATGGGTGCCAGGATGCACGTGGTGAAGGCTGGGTGATGGGTGCCAGGATACACGTGGTGAAGGCCGAGTGATGGGTGCCAGGATACACGTGGTGAAGGCTGAGTGATGGGTGCCAGGATACACGTGGTGAAGGCTGGGTGATGGGTGCCAGGATACACGTGGTGAAGGCTGAGTGATGGGTGCCAGGATACACGTGGTGAAGGCTGGGTGATGGGTGCCAGGATACACGTGGTGAAGGCTGGGTGATGGGTGCCAGGATACACGTGGTGAAGGCCGAGTGATGGGTGCCAGGATACACGTGGTGAAGGCTGAGTGATGGGTGCCAGGATACACGTGGTGAAGGCTGAGTGATGGGTGCCAGGATACACGTGGTGAAGGCCGAGTGATGGGTGCCAGGATACACGTGGTGAAGGCTGAGTGATGGGTGCCAGGATACACGTGGTGAAGGCTGAGTGATGGGTGCCAGGATACACGTGGTGAAGGCTGAGTGATGGGTGCCAGGATACACGTGGTGAAGGCTGGGTGATGGGTGCCAGGATACACGTGGTGAAGGCCGAGTGATGGGTGCCAGGATACACGTGGTGAAGGTTGAGTGATGGGTGCCAGGATACACGTGGTGAAGGCTGAGTGATGGGTGCCAGGATACACGTGGTGAAGGCTGAGTGATGGGTGCCAGGATACACGTGGTGAAGGCTGGGTGATGGGTGCCAGGATACACGTGGTGAAGGCTGGGTGATGGGGTTTGATGCTGCACCAACTGATCTGGTCTCTTGTACAGATTTTTTTACTTGTGTAAAGGATTAAACTGTTCTTTGGTAGTAGGGACTAATTGTTATGTTATGGGGACTAATTGTTATGTTATGAGGACTAATTGTTATGTTATGGGGACTAATTATTATGTTATGGGGACTAATTGTTATGTTATGAGGACTAATTGTTATGTAATGAGGACTAATTGTTCTGTTACAGGGATTAATTGTGTTATATGGACTAATTGTTATGTTATAGGGACTAATGTTGATATAGGGACTAATTGTTATGTTATGGGGAATAATTGTTCTGTTATAGGGACAAATTATTATGTTATATGGACTAATTGTTCTGTTATAGGGACTAATTATTATGTTATATGGACTAATTGTTCTGTTATAGGGACTAACTGTTATGTTATGGGGACTAACTGTTTGTTAAAGGGACTGACTGTTCTCGTATAGGGACTTAACTATTTAGTTATATAGGGACTTAACTATTTAGTTATGGAGTCTAACTTCTGTTATGGGGCCTAATTAATCCGTTATAGGGATTAATTATTCAGTTGTAGTCACTAACTTCTAGTTTAGGGAATAACTGCTCCATTATAGGAACTAATTATTCCGTTGCAGTGACTAACTGTTGTTATGGAGGGTAATTGTTCTGCTGTGGTTACTACTTGTTCTGTTACATGACCGACAGTTCTCCTGTTGGTGCCAACAGTTCTGTTGGGGGTACTAACTGTTCTTCTCTGTTCCAGGTGAGTGTTGGGATGAACAACAGGTAGGACGTGAGTTAGGACACAGGTGAGTACTGTTGAGTCAGGACTCAGGTGAGTACTGTTGAGTCAGGACTCAGGTGAGTACTGTTGAGTCAGGACTCAGGTGAGTACTGTTGAGTCAGGACTCAGGTGAGTACTATTGAGGGTAAGAGATCGTGGGGGAAGGATGAAGAGTTGGAGAACAGTGTGAGTAGTGTTGGAGACTCGTGTGAGTAGTGTTGGAGAATAGGGTGAATAGTGTTGGAGAACCGGGTGAGTAGTGTTGGAGAACAGGGTGAGTAGTGTTGGAGAATAGGGTGAGTAGTGTTGGAGATTAGGGTGAATAGTGTTGGAGACTCGTGTGAGTAGTGTTGGAGAACAGGGTGAGTAGTGTTGGAGAATAGGGTGAGTAGTGTTAGAGAACAGGGTGACTAGTGTTGGAGATGATGGATAGATGAGTAGTGTTGGTGAGGAAGGGGGGGTGATGGAGATGGTAGTGGTGGTGGAGAGGCTTGGTGTTTTCCGGTCGTGTGAAAGTGTTCCCCCAACCAGGTCACGTCTCTCGTGTTAATTAATCTACCACCCAGCTCATTTATAGCTGGCAGTGCGTGCGTGCGTGAGTGCACCCGCGCAGCTCCCTGCGTGCGCGCGCATCCGTGCAGCGCGTCTTCCTCAAGCCTCCAGGGTAAAATTAGCGTCTAAGAAGCGCGAGACAAAAGGCCACTGTCAGCCGGACGACCAGTCTCATTCTTCTCGTTTTCTATGACTTGCTGGTGTTGTCTGCCCAACCTGAGGAGACCTTTTGTTTACATTGTACACACACACACACACACACACACACACACACACACACACACACACACACACACACACACACACACATTACACACACACACACACACACACACACACACACACACACACACACACACACACACACACACACACACATACATTTACACACACACACACACACACACACACACACACACACACACACACACACACACACATACATTTACACACACACACACACACACACACACACACACACACATACATTTACACACACACACACACACACACATACACACACACACACACACACACACACATACATACACACACACACACACACACACACACACACACACACACACACACACACACACACACACACATACATACATACATACATACATACATACATACATACATACACACATACATACACACACATACATTTACACACACACACACACACACACACACACTCACTATATATATATATATATATATATATGGATTTGTATGTAGCATTTATGGATCTGGAGAAGGCATATGATAGAGTTGATAGAGATGCTCTGTGGAAGGTATTAAGAATATATGGTGTGGGAGGAAAGTTGTTAGAAGCAGTGAAAAGTTTTTATCGAGGATGTAAGGCATGTGTACGTGTAGGAAGAGAGGAAAGTGATTGGTTCTCAGTGAATGTAGGTTTGCGGCAGGGGTGTGTGATGTCTCCATGGTTGTTTAATTTGTTTATGGATGGGGTTGTTAGGGAGGTAAATGCAAGAGTTTTGGAAAGAGGGGCAAGTATGAAGTCTGTTGGGGATGAGAGAGCTTGGGAAGTGAGTCAGTTGTTGTTCGCTGATGATACAGCGCTGGTGGCGGATTCATGTGAGAAACTGCAGAAGCTGGTGACGGAGTTTGGTAAAGTGTGTGGAAGAAGAAAGTTAAGAGTAAATGTCAATAAGAGCAAGGTTATTAGGTACAGTAGGGTTGAGGGTCAAGTCAATTGGGAGGTGAGTTTGAATGGTGAGAGGCTGGAGGAAGTGAAGTGTTTTAGATATCTGGGAGTGGATCTGTCAGCGGATGGAACCATGGAAGCGGAAGTGGATCATAGGGTGGGGGAGGGGGCGAAAATTTTGGGAGCCTTGAAAAATGTGTGGAAGTCGAGAACATTATCCCGGAAAGCAAAAATGGGTATGTTTGAAGGAATAGTAGTTCCAACAATGTTGTATGGTTGCGAGGCGTGGGCTATGGATAGAGTTGTGCGTAGGAGGATGGATGTGCTGGAAATGAGATGTTTGAGGACAATGTGTGGTGTGAGGTGGTTTGATCGAGTAAGTAACGTAAGGGTAAGAGAGATGTGTGGAAATAAAAAGAGCGTGGTTGAGAGAGCAGAAGAGGGTGTTTTGAAGTGGTTTGGGCACATGGAGAGAATGAGTGAGGAAAGATTGACCAAGAGGATATATGTGTCGGAGGTGGAGGGAACGAGGAGAAGAGGGAGACCAAATTGGAGGTGGAAAGATGGAGTGAAAAGGATTTTGTGTGATCGGGGCCTGAACATGCAGGAGGGTGAAAGGAGGGCAAGGAATAGAGTGAATTGGAGCGATGTGGTATACAGGGGTTGACGTGCTGTCAGTGGATTGAATCAAGGCATGTGAAGCGTCTGGGGT